>NC_056732.1:392965639-393013592 GCF_019279795.1 Protopterus annectens | reverse complement strand
ATATAGTAACGAGGTCAGCTATGAAGGCAGGGTCAGGGTACAGAGAGCACTAACACCTGAGTGAGAGAATTAACAGATAGTAAGAGGTCAGGTGTGAAGGCAGGGTCAGGGTACAGAGAGCACTAACACCTGAGTGAGAGAATTAACAGATAGTAAGAGGTCAGGTATGAAGGCAGGGTCAGGGTACAGAGAGCACTAACACCTGAGTGAGAGTATTAACAGATAGTAAGAGGTCAGGTATGAAGGCAGGGTCAGGGTACAGAGAGCACTAACACCTGAGTCAGAGAATTAACAGATAGTAAGAGGTCAGCTATGAAGGCAGGGTCAGGGTACAGAGAGCACTAACACCTGAGTCAGAGAATTAACAGATAGTAAGAGGTCAGGTGTGAAGGCAGGGTCAGGGTACAGAGAGCACTAACACCTGAGTCAGAGAATTAACAGATAGTAAGAGGTCAGGTGTGAAGGCAGGGTCAGGGTACAGAGAGCACTAACACCTGAGTGAGAGAAGTAACAGACAGTAAGAGGTCAGGTATGAAGGCAGGGTCAGGGTACAGAGAGCACTAACACCTGAATCAGAGAATTAACAGATAGTAAGAGGTCAGGTATGAAGGCAGGGTCAGGGTACAGAGAGCACTAACACCTGAGTCAGAGAATTAACAGATAGTAAGAGGTCAGGTATGAAGGCAGGGTCAGGGTACAGAGAGCACTAACACCTGAGTGAGAGAATTAACAGATAGTAAGAGGTCAGCTATGAAGGCAGGGTCAGGGTACAGAGAGCACTAACACCTGAGTGAGAGAATTAACAGACAGTAAGAGGTCAGCTATGAAGGCAGGGTCAGGGTACAGAGAGCACTAACACCTGAGTGAGAGAATTAACAGACAAGGGATCATTAGGACTGGCAGAAGTAGAACAAAGAAAGAGTTGTGGTGAGGGGGGAAGGGTAAGGGGTGATATGTGTGTTAAGGTATCAGACTAGATAAGGAATATGAGAAGAATATTGGTTTCATAAAACAGCCATGTATGGCAGGTAAGATAGGTAAGCCATGTATGGCAGATAAGGTAGGTAAGCCATGTATTGCACATCCATGGATGGCAGTTATGGTGTATCCCATATCACAGAAAATATTGGGTGGTGGAGTGGTTAACGTTGTCACCTCACAACAAGAGGTTCTTCAGTTTGATTCTCTGCTGGGGTGCCTTCTGTGCGTAGTCTGCATCTCCTCCCTGTGTTCAAGTGGATTTCCTCTGGGTGCTCTGGTTTCCTCCCACATTCCAAAGATGTGTCTGGAGTGTTTCTCCTTGGCCTCCACTGAAAATGGGCTCTGTCTGGGTCAGAGTTTCCTGGTCATCAAATGTTAAATATAAGGAAACCTCTCCTCCCCCTCACATCTCTCAGACACCATCTTGTGGCAGTTAAGGCCTCAAACATACTCCTCATATCTAATTTCTTCACAGTGTTGTCCTCTTACATGGTAAACATAAAAACAGACATCAGTCTCGGTTGTCTTGATGTTTAAATGGTAGATAAGAGTATTCAAAGCCTTTCCAGCAAGTCATCTTTATGCAACTAACTTCTCTCAACACTACTTCCTGCATTTTCTCATCATAATGTGGTATCTGTAAGTGGGAGGTGAGGGAAGCACTTGTCTTTGACTTTTACATAGTCATCCTTGGGAGACATTTTAGTGAAAGCAGACTACTGTTTTCATCTCTGTCCTTCCATATAATTCCCTTTTGTGTTCTCTATATAATACCCTAGACTGGCTTCTGAGTGGGTATTGTTGGTGGCAGATAAAAAGAAACAACCCCTGTCCCCACTCTGAAAAATATCCCGAAGAAATAGCCACCCTTTTCAATACCTTCTTTATCAACTTTATTGCCGACAATTGTCTCAAACTAACCATTCCACTTCCCACACTCCCACACTTAGTTCACCCACTCTTCCCCCTTCCTCTTCCAACTCCCTATTCTCATCAGAAGCCAATACCCATCCCTCCTCTACCTTTACCCTAAAGCCTCAATACCCACCCCCACCTCAACCATAAAATGTCTCCTACTAAAACTAAAACCCTGGTCCAACACTCCGATAATTTACCCTCTGAATGCCTAAAAAAAAACCTGCAGACTGTATCTCTTACCCCATACGCATTCTTATAAACAGATCCATCCGTGAGTCCTATGTTTCCAAAATCTGGAAAACATTATTCATTCTCCCCTTCCATAAAGGTAGCGACAATACTGACATCACTAATTTCCATCCCATTGCAATTCTGTCTCCTTTATCCAAAATCTTGGAAAATGCATCAATTCTCAGCTTTTCCAATACCTTCTAGACAACCATATTCTCTCACGATCACAACATGGTTTTAGACCTGGCCATAGTAATACAACTGCCCTTCTGTCATTTATGGATACTGTAAACAGAGGCCGTGACACAGGCAAAATAATTTCTGCCCTCTTCCTGAACCTATGCAAAGCCTTCGACAACGTCTCTCGCCCTTTACTCATTTCCAAACTCTCTAATATCAGTATCTTTCCTAGTCTAAATTGGCTCTCCAGTTAGTTAAATGAAAAACAGGCCGTAAGATGGCAAAACACCATCTCCTCTTTCCTCAACACCATCACTGGTGTTCCCCAAGATTCCATACTTGGACCCATCTTCTTTAGCATATTCATAAACAATTTCAAATCATCTCTTTCTCAAGGATCATTCATTCAGTATGCAGATAACTCCACCATCTTCTGCTCTGCCAACTCTGTCTCTGACTTACTTACACTAACTCAAAATAAGCTTCTCTGTTACTGAATCCTGGATGCATAACCATCTAGCCCTAAACTCCAAATATACCAAAATCATACTTTTTCTACCCTTAAAAACAACCCCCTTAAATAAGACTGACTTCATCTTTTTCTTAATAAATCTTTAATAGAGATCGTTAGCCACACAAAGCTCCTTGTAGCCACTATTGACGAACACATGAAATTTGATTTTTATATACAACACAGTATTCATAAAACACATTTTAAACTTGGACCTGGAGCCCTTTACAGACACAATTTCTTTCTAAGCCCATCCACAAGAATAACCCTTGCCACAACATACTTACTACCTTCTTTCCTATATAGTGCCCCTCTACTTACCAACAGCCAAAGCTCTGCTAAACTCAAACTTGAAACTTGCTATAATCACCAAATTCATAGTCATCTCTAAATACTCCATCCATCACTGCATTGCCCTAAAATCACTGAAATGGCTAGAGCTTCCTAACTATCTCTCCTACCTACAACTTAACCATGGGTCACAAAATAGTCTTGAAACCCCAAGACTGTTCTGCACTGAGCTCTACATTTAATTACTACCTCCCAAGCAGGCCACTTAGATAAGGGGATCAGAAGCTGTTACAGGTTTACAAACCCTAATCTCCCACCCAGCCAGCTTCTTTACTCACATTCTCAATAAGCAAGAGCTGGAATGCTTTACCTTTACCTATTAGAACTATTCAAAATCTCTCTCGTTTCAAACTTCCCTTCCTAATCCCCTCTCTTCTTGCTGGAAATGTACCAAGTCCCCTAGAAAACTGTGTAATTCCCAAATGTTCTTGTCCTCACTATTTTTGATAAGACAGTAACACTACAGAGACAGCTGATAGATCCTGTAAGCTATTTAGATACTTAATCCTTTGCTGTTTGTTTAACACTGTACACTTCTGCAATGGTTCTCCGAACAATTGTACATACATACTTTTGTAATTGTTTTTTATTTTTCTGTAGAAAAAGATCTTTGTAATTTTTAACAATTAATTTCTATACTATGGAGATTTTCTCCCTGGGCCTCCACTAAAAATGGGTTCTATTAGGCCCAGTAGACTTTCATGGTAAACAAAAAGCAAATACAATAAATAAAATAAATAATAGGAAATACCAGTCTTTCTTCTTCTATCTTTGCTTACCAACTCATGCTCTACCCGCATCTGCAAACCACTGAGGCCCATAGTCTTTTCATACAGTGTGCCATCTTATTGCCATACCATTGTTCCGATCACGATCTGTCTTACCCCTTTCAACTCCTGGTTGTATATGGATGCCTCCCAAACACCATCCCTATCAATACAAATTCTTTTCACTTTTCTCCCTGCTTTTTCTCTTTGTTTCAGTCTTGCTCTTGCATCACCAAAACCAGAAATCATTCTCATGCATTCATCTAGCTTCTCACCCTTCTCAGTTTCATTTACACCCTCTCCAATTCACAGCTGCAGTGCCCCTTAACTTTCCAATTCACAGCCACAGTGCCCCTTAATCATTTACACCCTTTCCAATTCACAGCCGCAGTGCCCCCTGAATCATTTACACCCTTTCCAATTCACAGCCGCAGTGCCCCCTTAACTTTCCAATTCACAGCTGCAGTGCCCCCTTAACTTTCCAATTCACAGCTGCAGTGCCCCGTAACTTTCCAATTCACAGCTGCAGTGCCCCCTTAACTTTCCAATTGACAGCTGCAGTGCCCCCTTAATTTTCCAATTCACAGCCGCAGTGCCCCCTTAACTTTCCAGATCAAAACCACAGTGCTCCCTTAATTTTACAATTCACAGCCCCAGTGCCTCCTTAACTTTCCAATTCACAGCCGTAGTGCCCCCTTAACTTTCCAGTTCACAACTGCAGTGCTCCCTTAACTTTCCAGTTCACAGCCGCAGTGCCCCCTTAACTTTCCAATTCACAGCTGCAGTGCCCCTTAACTTTCCAATTCACAGCCGCAGTGCCCCCTTAACTTTCCAGTTCACAACCGCAGTGCCCCTTAACTTTCCAGTTCACAGCTGCAATGCCCCCTTAACTTTCAAATTCACAGCCGCAGTGCCCCTTAACTTTCCAATTCACAGCCGCAGTGCCCCCTTAACTTTCCAAGTCACAGCCGCAGTGCCCCTTAACTTTCCAATTCACAGCCGCAGTGCCCCCTTAACTTTCCAATTCACAGCCGCAGTGCCCCCTTAACTTTCCAATTCACAGCCGCAGTGCCCCCTTAACTTTCCAATTCACAGCCGCAGTGCCCCCTTAACTTTCCAATTCACAGCCGCAGTGCCCCTTAACTTTCCAGTTCACAGCCGCAGTGCCCCTTAACTTTCCAGTTCACAGCCGCAGTGCCCCCTTAACTTTCCAATTCACAGCCGCAGTGCTCCCTTAACTTTCCAGTTCACAGCCACAGTGCCCCCTTAACTTTCCAATTCACAGCCGCAGTGCCCCCTTAACTTTCCAATTCACAGCCGCAGTGCCCCTTAACTTTCCAATTCACAGCCGCAGTGCCCCCTTAACTTTCCAGTTCACAGCCGCAGTGCCCCCTTAACTTTCCAATTCACAGCCGCAGTGCTCCCTTAACTTTCCAATTCACAGCCGCAGTGCCCCCTTAACTTTCCAATTCACAGCTGCAGTGCCCCTTAACTTTCCAGTTCACAGCCGCAGTGCCCCCTTAACTTTCCAATTCACAGCCGCAGTGCCCCCTTAACTTTCCAATTCACAGCTGCAGTGCCCCCTTAACTTTCCAATTCACAGCTGCAGTGCCCCCTTAACTTTCCAATTCACAGCCGCAGTGCCCCTTAACTTTCCAGTTCACAGCCGCACTGCCCCCTTAACTTTCCAGTTCACAGCCGCAGTGCCCCCTTAACTTTCCAATTCACAGCCGCAGTGCCCCCTTAACTTTCCAATTCACAGCCGCAGTGCCCCCTTAACTTTCCAATTCACAGCCACAGTGCCCCATTAATCCTGCACATCTCTATAACTTGTGATCTCATGGGCCACACTCTTCTATTTATAAAATTGGAAACGCTTGTTTTCTGCCTCATTTATGTCAACTAGTTCAAAGACTATTTCTGCAGCTGCCTAATCTCAGTCCATTTTGTTTTTTTAGACTTTACTCGCTCCACCTTTTATTTGGAATACCCTCACAAGGTTTGGATTCAACTCCTTCCTTTTAACTCTCTCTCTCTTGCTTTTGCCTCTCCTCAGATTTCCCAACTCTAAGCATTATATTTTAAGCTGATGGCTTCTTCTTTTTTTAAAGAAGGTCAAACTGCTGATTACATTTAACCCTCCCTACAGCAGCAGTTCCATGAACTATACAGAATGTTCCACTGCAACAGACTAATTAGGAATTCTAACAAACTTTATTTATTACCGAGAAATCTGTAGTAGACTCCTGAATAAGGAAACCATTGAGCGAAATTATCACCTGAGAAGACCGCTACAAACACCTATGGATCCACTTAGGCTGTTTCATGCTTCTAATAAATATTTAGAACTAACCACTAACATCATATCATATACATTTATAAATTGCCTAATGCCTCCTCACTCTTGACAATATTTTGCAGACTGCACCCTCTTGCTCTTCCTTGAATATTCCTTTCTGTCACACTCAGAAACCCCTCATAACACTGCATCATTCCAGAAAACAGTTAAACTATGCCTCTTCATCGAACTGGCTAATCGTATACCTACCACAGTACTCCCCTCTCATGTCCGACAACTAAACCTTGCAGTGAATAAAGCACCTTTCCCTTGGTCAACACCTTCTACAAAATGTTTAGTTCTACTTCCTTCCCCTTTCTGACTATCAAATTCTTCACTCATACCTGTTTGTACTCTCTCCAAACAAACAATATAATGCTATTATGTTCCAAAGTCACACATTTTCTCTTGGCTCTACTGAGATGGGTGCTGCAATTTGGAGCATCATTCTTGTACACATTCATAGTTTAGCTAACTGAACTATTTGGATGGGCACTTTCTAGTCTCGTCTAAGTCTTGAGGGTGTAACATACCCTCAAGGCTTACATGAGACTAGAGGGTGTAACACACTACACTGGAAGTCAACACACAATTATATAGCAGTGCAATCAAAATGTATGTAAAAAGCTACCCAGAATGCACTGTAATTGTATGTAAATAATTGCCTGATATTTACTGTGATGTCATTTTGTAGGTGTGGTTGCATAGAAAAATAAGTAAATACTAACAATAAATAAAATCAACTATCTTAGTCACCACTATTTGCAAACTCACTTGCAGTTTTAACAACTGGTTAACAATCAGGTGTGTAACTTGAAATTAAATCAATTGTAAAACAGAGAAGGTTTGGAAAATGAGAAACAGACTTTAAGGAAACACGATTTTTTTTTATTCAATCTGGTATCCGGGCTTTGATTGCATCTCTTAATATGGTGTGAACATTAAAGACCACCATCAAGCAAGGACATTTTGTAAAACTGTAAATTCAAATGTGACTGCTTTCCCGTCCATCCTCTCTGCGCTCTTTCCTTTCCTTACCTTGCACCTTGATAACTTGATAAGTCCCCCACTTCTGTACTCCATCTATTACTTATCCAATTTTTAACTTCCAAGTAGTAGGTCCTTATATCAGTCCTGTTAAATATGTTTTGTAAATCTCTTGACACTTCATCAGCATAAAATCTGCTTAACCAAACAGCATAACCCTGCCATTTCCAGGAAGGTTATGGAATAAAAGGCAGTACAAAGTGCACATAATATACTAATACATGAATAGGGTGAGTCCGTAATGGAGACAGTTATGTGAGCAACTAAAAACAGAGCTGTGGGCAGAGAACAGTTTAAAACAGTAAGTGTTTGAAAAATACTGTAAACTGTTTGCAAGAAAATGGTAGATGAAGTATCTATGACATTCCAACATTCAAACTTCAACAGAGAAGAGAACGGGTGAAGTAAATTGGACAGAAACTGTAAAAAGTCAGAACGAGGCTGCAAGCAGTGAGATGGAGAAGAGGTGAGAAAAGCCCCCCACACCCCCCGCTCTTTAAATATACCAACTCAGAGGTCTCGCTATAGTGCAGTAAAGGAAATTGCCCCCCTGCATATACCCTTTTATTTTCTCTTATGTTTTGTTTTTATGTTTTTATATGTAGTTGAAGTTCCATAACTTCGGACATATGTATTCGTACATATGGTAGTCGAAGTTATGGAACTTCGACTATGTAATATAGACCCTATGAACTGTGATTGGTAATTATCAGTGATATACAATGGTGTCTCATTTTTTATTCCTGTTGCCCCATCCATGTGGTCCCAGGCAGTCCTCATATCCTGTTCTATCTGTCCTGATGTGTCCTTTTAGGTCACCCATTATCAACACCAATTCATGTTATCCTGCTTTATGTAGTGGGTCCCGCAACTGCTGTGTGAATGCACGTATTTCCTCACTATCACAACCCTGCTGTGGGGCATAGGCTGAGATTATGAATACTGCCCTATCGTTAGACTGGATTCAGATTTCCATGAGTCTGTCACTAATTCTGATGACATCAACACTGCCTTCTGAAGTCTCTCACTCACCAAGTCCCCACAACATTTCTACCCTGTCCTCCTCCTGAAGAAAAAACTAGAATAGACTATGGGTCTCAAGCCAGCTGGCTTTGCTGCACTGCCCTTCCACTTTGTCTTCTGGATACTTAGGATTTCCAGCCTCCTTCATACCATCATGTCACCCACTTTCAAGCTGCCTCCCGAATCTATATTAAGTGTAGCAATTCTTAGTTCATATTTGGCAGGTTATTGGCTTTTGTCTCAGGTAATCAAAGCTGGGCAAATGGACACCAGCTGGTCAGTAACTTATTGACCAAAGGCTGCTGTGTTTTATGGCTAACACACAATAGCGAATAGGGACACATGCACCCCTCCCACCATTTGCATGGGTCCTTGGCATAGGGTGGAGTAGGCCAGGTCCTCAACTCGCCTATTACTGGCAAATATCCATGCTCATTTGATGACATTAGTCAGCATGACTGAATCACCTAAAGCCATATTTTTACTATTATCAGGTTCATCCTGGAAAATATACAAAAGTATATAAAGTACACAAAAAGTGATAGAAACAAACTATCAAGGACTGGTTTGTAACAAAAAGGCACACACACACACACACACACACACACACACACACACACACACACACACACACACACACACACACACACACACACGCACATATCAATAGACATCTATTTAGCAGACAAAATTTGATTGACTAAACAGATGATTGCCAGGTGTGAGACTGCAAAATTCTCAGGCTAGGGAGACTGCAAAATTCTCAGGCTAGGGAGATAAGTCCTTTTCTGTTTTGTGTGATCTCGTGAGCTAGTACATATAATTAATAGGTGGTGCCAGGAGGCTCGCCCCCTGCAAAAACATTTTTTTTTTTAATTATTTTTATAGGTTATGTTAAGTTTTGCATGTTCTGAGGTTGTTTATTGGCACACGCGTCGACATTTGTAAAGTGTGATCTGTGAGGATCTTAAGCCGAGCCTTAAATTCCCAGAGTAAGTTTAGATCTTATATTTTGTGTAGTAATAAAGACACAAATGGAAATGTGATGGGCATTTAGAGAAGAAAGAAGAAACTCTGAGTTGGTGTGCAATCCGTGCTTGTCCTTGACCTGGGAGGCAAAATGTACCTCAAATTTGGCTTTGATAGACTTTATTTTTCCTCTGAGTTTGTTTAGTTTGAGTGCTTTTATCCTGCGGGGTGCTGCACCTCCTAAATTTTGCCATGATTTTCTGTTATACAGCCTATTGACATTGTGATTACACCAGGATGGCTTCTTTTTGAGTTAGTTTTGTACTACTTACTGGTTGGGTACAGATCCTTCTATGCAGCTATTAATATGTTTGTAAAGGGTTTCACTGAACAGTTCTGCATAGGTAGCAGAGTTACTAGGGTTTATGGGGGCCTACAGTTTTGCCAGGTTATCACTAAACAGAAAAAAGTTAGCATTAGAGTAATTCCCGAATATTCCAGGGTTACCTGGGGTTCCAGGATTTATTTTTACCTCAAAGGAGACCATTTTGTGGTCTGACCTTACCAGAGAAGACATTACACTAGGGAGTGTGCAGCACAATCCCATATTAGTGAGGACCAGATCCAGTGTGGTTGCACCACTTGTTGGTATATTGACAGTCTGGTCCAGGGAGTCTACCACACACATCTTCCACTTTCTCTTATTCCCTTCTGTTAGCAAATAGTATCCATAACTGATCAATACTGTGTGTTTGTTAATTTAAACTATGACCACAGTAGCCTACTGATACAAGGTTATCCTGTTTTTCCACCTGAGAAATTAAGAAAAGACTTAGTTTCAGAGCAGTCCTTGGTCAATTGTGATTGTTTCTTAACACATACTTGTCTTGCTTTGTGATTGTTTCCAGCCCCTCATACAAGAACCTAACAGGGTCTCTACCCGCTTCGCTCCCCACCCTGCTCCCTATTCCCTCCCACCCCCAGTGGTCCCACCTTTATTGCACTCAAACCCCTCCCATATTTCCAATAGCCAACCACAGCGCTAACCCAACACTACCTCCTCCATATTCCCTCTACTATCACACCTCCTCAACTGACATGTACAAGCATACCTTTCCTTTGCTCACTACATGCACTCTCCTTGCATATCTTACATCCTACCAAAGCTCCATCATTCCCCCACTCAACCACTACCACTGTACTACTACTCACACCACCACCCATGTCTCACCCACACTCAGCTCCCCTCCCACCAGCTCAAGAACCATCCCTATGCACCCCCCACATATTCTAACAACTATATTACTCAAATGTAAAGCATCCCTACAACTTAACATAGTAACCCTCCCACCATACCTATTACCCACAGAGCACAATCATAAAGTTTCCCTTATAAACAAACACATTCAAAAACTGAGAAAACTAATAATCTCATGCATATCAAAACTAGCCCTAAGTGGAGACATCCACCCCAACCCTGGCCCTACCATCTCCAACCCCAATCCTCATAATCAGACTAGAAACCACAACTTCTCCCATATTACAGCCAATAGAAAGCCGTGACTTCCTTCTACTATGCCTAAATATTAGAAGTATATCCAACAAAGTCCATGAACTCCATGCCACCATAGACTTATACTCCCCAGATATAGTCATCCTGACAGAAACCTGGCTAAAACCTCACATTACCAGTGAGCAAATACTCCCTACAGGTTACGGCATACTAAGAGCAGACCAGCTAAACAAAAAAGGAGGTGGTGTAGCTATAATATTTAAACAGCATCTAAACATCCAGATCTTAAAATCATCAGCTCCACAAATAGGCAATGAAGAAATAATATATACCAACCTCAAAATTAACCAAAACAAATCCATCAACATAATTGGATGCTACTTCCCATCTGGCCAAAACATCCCTCCACTAGAAAACCTCCTCAGCTGGTCTACCCACCATCTCCCCCAAGAAACTATCATCTTAGGTGATTTCAATATTGACTGGCAATCCTGTCCTGGCAACAATCCAACCCATCATGTACACCTTCATGGCTTCACCCAACTAGTCCAGTCAGCAACAAGGATAAATAAAAACTCCAGCAAGCACACTACCCTGGGTTGGATACTAGTCAGTAAGAACCCCCAGTCATATATAACAGGCTGCTTATCAGATAGCCTCAGTGATCACTCCCCAACATTCCTACTCAAAAATACCTGTACCAAGCTAAACCTGTCATCTATCACAAATCGTAAAAAATAAACTTTAACCCACTCACATTCATCTCATCCCTCAAAGAATGTAACTGGCATGCTCTAAAGTACCTCAGTCTAGATGACGCAGTTGAATTTTTTAATACTGCCTTCCTGAACATCCTTAATTACCATGCCCCATAAGATTTTCCAGAACCAAAGCACAACCCTCCCCATGGCTACAGAAAACCACTAAGTCAGAAATGAAAAACAGGGATAAAGCCTGGGAGCACTGGCACAAAACCAAACCCCCTGCAGCTAGACAGAAATTCCTAGAACTACGCAATAGAGTCAAAAAGCTAATAAAATGGGACAAATTCCAATACTACCAATCTGCCCTAGACTCCTCACAACACAGCCCCAAACAATTTTGGTCCACCATAAACTCCATCCTCCACCCAGGTAAAGTCAGTACCCCTCCTCCTAACATCCCTCACTCCTCACAAAATATTGCTACCCCATTCAACACACACTTCACCCAAACCATACTATCACTAGGTAAACAACACAACCCCCCTCCCCTCCAACCCACACCTTCAACTAGTAATCTCCCCACTGCCTTCTCTTTTTCTCCTGTACCTACCTCCAACATAAAAAACTCTTAACTAAACTTAAACCCACCAAATTAGCAGCAGACAACCTCCCAAGTGAATACCTACAAATTGCAGCTGATGCTCTGACCTACCCAGTATCCATCTTGATTAACCGATCTCTGTCAGAAAATTACGTTCCCACATTGTGGAAAGTCTCACATATAATTCCCCTCCACAAAGGCGGACCCTCTGCAGAACTAACCAATTACCACCCCATAGCTATTCTCTCTCCACTCTCCAAAATACTAGAGAGATGCATACACTCTCAGGTCTCACACTGCCTCCTTACTAACAACCTCCTTTCCAGTACTCAGCATGGTTTCCGACCAAACCATAGCACCACCATTGCCTTACACTCCTTTACTAACACTATCCTTCAGCATAAAAAACAATGGCTATCTCTCCTCTGCTACTTTCCTAGAACTATCTAAAGCATTTGACATGGTCCCACACAAACAACTTATCTCTGTCCTCAATAACCTATCCTTCTCACAATCAGTCACCAACTGGTTTCAGAGTTACCTGTCTGACCGCCAACAATCCGTTGTATGGCAGAATGACATATCTCCCCAACTACCTGTCTCCATAGGGGTTCCCCAAGGATCCATCCTTGGACCCCTACTTTTACACCAATAATCTAGCCTCTGCCACCAAACATGGCACACTCATCCAATATGCAGATGACTCAACCATCATCTGCTCAGCCCAGTCCCTACCCAAACTGCAAAAAGTCACACAGGAAGCTTTTTCCTCTGTTGAAACATGGTTATCCGATGCCCAATTAATACTCAACCCAAACAAAACTAAACTACTCATCTTCCAACCCACCAAACATACTCAAAACAACTCTCACTTTAACATCACAGCAAAAGACAACACCACTATATACCCAACTGAACACACCAAATTGCTAGGAGTGGAAATAGACAATAAACTAAAATTTGACATTCACATATCCATGACCATAAAAAAAGTCCACAAAAAACTAGGAGCATTATACAGAAATAAACAATTTCTCTCCAAAGCAGCAAAGATTTCAATAGCAAATTCCCACCTTATCTCCACCCTACTTTATGCCTCTCCAGTATATACCAACCTAAGGCAATGTGATCTAAACAAGCTAGAGACCTGCTACAACAAAATCGCCAAATTCGCCACAGGGGCATCCTACCGTAATCACCACTGTCTCTCACTTGCTGAACTGGGCTGGCTTGAACTCCCTCACCTCCTTCAGTGGTATCAACTCTCACTCGCCCACAAACTAGTAAACCATCCACTAAATGTCCCATCCCTCCAGAATCTACTCCAACCCTATCGCACCACCAGACCACTAAGATCCAGCAGCAAAAATCACTTGCAGATCACTAAAGCCAATAACTCTGCTGGTGAAGCACTATTCTCTTGCGCCATAGCCAAATTATGGAACTCACTCCCACCCACAATTACCTCCGTACCATCATGCACCAACTTCAAAACTTTATTAAAAGCGCACCTAAAAACATGCTGGCTATGCCCTTGCAACTCCCACTCTAATATCATCCACCCCATCCAACTACTACCTTTTTTTCACCTCCACTAACTACCTTGATTATAGCAAGCTCAGATGCTCATAAGCCTAGTACTTATTATACAGCAGGAACTTCTCATTGTTACATTTGTTAATGCCTGTTATGTACTTCACAGATAAAGATTCTAGTTGTCTACTGATGTACTATGTTCTTCATCTGTAAATATGTTGTAAGGAATTTCTATGTTAAATTGTTAATCGCTATGTAATCCAATGTAACTACTGTCTGTTTATTTTACTGTGGAGCTTTTCTCCCCGGGCCTCCGTTGAAAATGGACCCACATCCAGTTGGACACTCCCGGTCAACAAATTTAAATAAATAAATAAATAAATAAAATGTTTACAAAATCTAGGAATCTGTGTGCCTATATGACTGGTGTCATATATGATTCCCAGTTAATAGTTGTGTAATTAAAGTTGCCCATGAATATGGTATTGAGTTGGATGGTGAGTGTTTCCAATAAGTTTAAATACATGGTATGGATTTCCTGGGTCATAGGGGGTATTTATAGCATGCAAGGAAGTGGTATTGGATTTTGTCTATGGTGATTTGAATATAGAGAAGTTCTCAAGTGCATTGTCTGCTTTGACCAGCCTTGAGGTATATTTATTTGACATCCTCGGTAAACAAATGGAAAATCAATCAATCAATCAGTCGGGACACCTCCACCTTTAGGCCCCTGTCTGTGTACTAGCTGGTCTAAATGTGTGGAAAGGCATTATAACCTTGCACTGTCGTTGTGCTCTCTGTGGCTTTAAACCATGTCTCAGTGACCACACAAATGTCAGCATTATCTAGTGTGAAGAGAGCTTCTAGGGAGTACATTTTTTTATTTAGACTCCAAGCAGTTTGGTATTGCTTTAAAAAGGTACTATGTGGGAGGACGATTTTTTAGCTAATATTCAAAAGCCTAGAGGGGGGAGGTGCAGACCATCTCTGGTGAAGCAGTGAGGTCTGTTGATCATCTACTTCCATGCTGACAAATATTGCACCCCCTTAAAATGACACCAGGAATCAATCCAATTATTAGTCTGTCAACCTTTGTTCATATTGTGGCATCATCCTTGGAGAAGGTAAAATGCTGCTCAAATCTAAGCTCATACCAGCCTGGGACACACATTCTGAGAGTGCCACAATGTCTGTCTTCATATAGTCTAATGAGGTAAGTCTCAGGTCATTTACACCCACACAGAATATGACTAAGCCATACTGGTACTTGTGGTTCAATGACCTGAATGCATGAGTAATGTGGTGGATCCTGGCCCCGATAAGCAACTGACCAAGATTTTCTCCTTAGTCAGCCTGGTGAGATGGACATCAGTGTGTCTCACAATACGGTCTCCAATGACTAAAATGCTGAATTGTTCATAGGTTGGTACTAGGCTATCGGCCCTAGGGCCTATACAAGCCTGGCCATAACAATTCCCTGGCTATTTCCTCCCACAGTATTTACTTCCCTGGACCCCTGTCTATCAGGGCGACTGATGTGTGATGGCTTGCCTTATGGCTTAGAAGTAGAGGCTCCATGAGTTGTGGCTGTATGTGTTGATAGTGTTTTGAAAGAGTGTGTTTTGGTTTGCTGAGGGTGTTTGTGTACTCCATCTAGGAGGTCTTTAGAGTTTAGATAGGGTATGTGCTTCAGCATATGTTGGTCTCTGTGTTGGCTTTGAATTATGTGTGATGGGTGGAGCATGTGTACTACTAACAACCATATTGACATTAGGAGTGCTTTTATGTGAGAGCTTTGCCTCCAATGTATCATATTTTTTTTTTTTTTTTTTTTTATAGGTTCATAGGTTAGTACTAGACTAACTGCCCTTGCGAGCCATTTTAAGCCTAGCCAATTATCTCTTGGGAGACTTGAACCCTGCACCTTGTGTTTGTAAGACAAACACCATAACCATTAGGCCACCCTCCCAACCCATGACATTGTGTAAATACATCTCTCACATACCATATCAGTTTGTTTGAGAATTAACTGTTTTTTCTGTAAACATGAGGCAATTTCTACATTGCCTCAGGATGCCCATATCCATCAAGCTGGTAAGAGAGATAGTGGGAAAGTTCATATCTGTGGCAACATACCATTTTTTATTGATTAGACAGTTGGAGTGAGAATATAAAGTAATGTCAGGAGTATCCAGTTTGCAACTCTCAGAGCAGTGCTTGTCACTGCAAACTAGTTATCCTATGTTCAACTAGGTATTGGTGAAATTTCAATGGTGATTTTACTGGAAAAATGTCAACTCAAGGTGTCTGTGGCTATTCAGGGCACTGCAAAACACTTGAGTGGAACTAATTAGAGCCAGATGATTTATGGATACACTATTTAGGCAGATATGCTGAAGTTATAAGCAGGTCAAGCAATACTTACTGAAAAGAAAAAGCTTGTCAGGAATGATGAAAAGAGGGGCATCGCCTGAATAACTACCGCTTGACTACTACTAGTGCTGGTCTCACCATACCTTCACTCTGCTGGGATACAATGCTCCTTTGCTTCTTCTCTCACCAGAAAAAAACATATTAGGACCAGTCCCAAGCTGAGAAGCAGGCCACAGCCTGTTTGGTGATCCACAGTCTTGCCCCAGATAATGCAAGGGACTATAGGCTTGTATCCATTTCCTGGTAGATGCCTTGAATAACAATGAGACCAATCAGGAAGATAAAGCACAGACACTCACTTCCAAACCAAAAAAGTCAGGAATCTATGCACTCTGCTCCTTCTCGCACCAGGAGCAAAATATAAGCACAAATTCCAAACTGGAGCATGTGAAGCAGTTATTAGACTTTCTGGTGATCAGCAATCCCCAGGAAAATGTTCCTATGTGCTCTCTCTCTCCAGGAGCAGATCAGAAGCACTAATCCCAAGAGGAGTACTGAGAGGCAGAAATGTGGACTCTTCCATAATTGGGGGTCTTTGAGTGGATGTTGCAGAGTTTAAAGGTAAGATAGAAAATGGTTGAATATCTCAAGAGCTGCTGTGCACAAACCAATTAGACATGAAAGAAGGACTGAATAAAACCTTAGGTAAGTGGAGAGCACTAATTTTAAAAGAGCAAGCTATAGTGGAAGGGGTGGGCACTTTGTATTCTGGATCTATGGAATACAGTGGGATGGCCAATAAATTTCAACAGCTGAAGAGAGTGATTTCATAAAATGATGATTTTTGTGTTTAATCACAATAGCCGATGTAAGAGAAGAGGGAAGAAGATATGTGCGCACATTAACATAAGGGGCAGGTGACTAGAGAGACAGTCGCGTTTAAAAACACAACAGCACCAGGGGAGGGAAAATTTTAATTTCTGTGTCATTCACAACAGACACTGTTGTGGTCTCTTTCCTAGTTTAAATATGGAATTAATAATAGAATACAAAGTGTGATGCCCCAGCGCTGGCCCAGTAATCAAGGAGCCTCAATCCTTACCACTGGCAACAGTGGGAAACATACACACTGGGAGGATGACAAGTACACACACAGTAAAGTGCAGTTTCCCTTAAGAGCATACAGAGGTCTGGGGATGGTTTCTCCCTCTTTCTCCAGATCCCCAACAAGACTTCCCACTGGCACAGCTATAGGCTTGAGATCTCAGCTGAGTGGCCAAACCAAGATCTCCAGTACCCTCTCTGTACAACCAGTGCTTTGTGTCCCTGCCCAGGTAGCTCACACACCCATACACACACACACACACACACACACACACACACACACACACACACACACACACACACACACACACACACACCCATGCGCTCTTTGAGATTTGATTTATATGCAAACACGCACGCATACTCCTGGGAAAGGCTGATAACAGGTTTATTAGCTATGCTCCCTTCTGCCCAGACTATAAGGTAGTTCCAACTGCCACCAGCTACTCTTTATCAGCTACTTTAAGGCCCTTAACAAAGGGTGCCAATCCTACTGTGTAATATTATTAATCCAAATCGTAGTCTGACCAAGAGCAAATCTATTAGGAGTGGCCTGTACAGTGTCACCAAACAGATATGCAAGTATGCAAAAAGCTTAAGTATCTCTAAACAGACCAGCCACAACTGAAAGGTTTAAATATTTAATAATAAATAATAAAAGAACAAGACAATACTTAGTCAAATCAGCATTCAAAATCACAGGAAATATTTAAAACAATATTGCAGTAGAGTCCCAAATAAATAAAGAAAACATCTAAGCTATACTTTACTATAGTCCTATCTGAATCTAAAAGAGTTACTATGCCCTAAAAACTTAATAGAGAACAACAAGCAGGCAGAAGTGGTGATGAGTGGATGTTGTCCGGTCAAAGACAATTTCAAAAAGACCCATTTCTCTCTCTCATAGTTCTTAAATTAATATCAAATATTACTGCTGGGTTTGCTTGGATGACATCAGTTTTTGTCACCTGACTTTACTTCCTAAGCTAAACCCCCATTGTCAGAAACTACCCACATTTAACATCTCTCTGTGAAAATGCATAGCCTTCAGATGTTTGCACCTGGTAGAAGACATAAAACAAACACTTAAAAAACAACACAGAGAGTCCCCTAGTGTAGACATCCTGTCTTCTGTTGACTGAAACTGAAATATAACTTTTACAGCACAATCATAAAACAATTTAATTTCAACTATTTTCTTGAAGTTTTGCAAGTTAACCCTGTATGTTCTAGTTTCCACTGTTAAAGCATATACATTTACACAATTGCAATAGTTTATATATATATATATATATATATATATATATATATATTATATTCTAAGCCAGCAGGGCATGCTGTGGTTGCATTTTAGCTCAGTACAAAACATCAGTTCTAACACAGTTGTAGCATAAGCATCTTACATGAAGCATGCTGGCATTCACAAATGATACATAACCACTTACAAAATTCCAGATAGCTGGGCTGGCAGTATCTCCTTCTGTATAACTCATATTAATATTCTCGAATGACATATACTTATTCACAAAATTCCAGATAGTAGGGCTGGTAGTTTCTCCTTCTGTTACATTTCTGTATAAATCATATTAATATTCACAAATGACATAGAATTATTTACAAAATTCCAGCTAGCTGGGCTGGCAGTATTTCCCTTTGTCACAAGAAGTAAAATACAGTGTAAAGAAAATAAATCACAATATAAAAGAATAGAATATGACAATAAAGCAACATAAAATACAAGAAAGCAAAAACAAACTAAACTTTCCTCACAGCAAGTTGCGACATAGTCTGAGTTTTTGTGTTTTCTTTCCCAGTGTGAGTGGACAGAATCACTCGCTTTCTTTTCCTAATATTACATAATAAGTCAAAACAGGGGTTACAGCCGCAATATATTATAGACCTCTTAGAAGTCTGCTTTGTAAAAAGAAAACTGCTCCTTATCATTTAAAGTATTACTACATGGCAGGTGAGCATACACGCAGGTTATTTTTTCTGGCTGTAGTAACTTACTTTGGCCACCAGGAGGGAGCAGAACACCAGCAGTCTACCATATTCTTTGTTGTTTTAACTAACAATAGTACCAATAGCTTTTAGTTTAATGTTATTTTAACTCTCAATAGTTCCAGTATATGAAGGTTTAATGTTGCCAGCCACATTCTAGAGTGTTATTTAACCCCTAGTACATCTTCTGAACCCTTTGTCTTCTGTTTTTAAATTTATATCTGCAACATTAAAAACTCTGGCTTGCTGTCTTCTTACCTCTTCAGCTCTGATTTTCACAGATGCTTCCTTCCTGATTGTTATTTTCAGTGCTGTTTCACACTGCTGACCTGGCCCTGTCAGTACTGGTTCCAACCAGCTAGGGCACAGTGACATCCATCTCCACTCTCTCTTCAACCCCTCCTCCAGTTTCTTTCGCTTTCTTTTCTTTCCTGTCCCTCCCCCAGACTCTTTAACTTTCCCTTCCTTCCTGTGGTGCCATCTTTACCTCTCTGAAACACTCTAATCCTTTCCCTATACCACTGCTAGAACATTCCTTACCCCCTTGCATACTTTCCTCTGAACTTACCTTCCACTCCACTGATTTTTTTTTGTTCATTGACCTTGATTCTTCCTTCCCTTGGCTTTATCCACTCTGTTTGCCCTGTGGGCTCACTCTGCTCCCCTACCCTGCCCTCAAATCCCACCCACCCCAGTACCTCTACACTTATGTTTAGCTAACAACTCCCACCACTTCCACTATCCAATCCAAACTACCCATCATTCCCCCAAAATCCCCTCCCACAGTTCAGCCATTAAAGTAACCCTACCCTTCAGAGTTTACTGCCAAACACTACTTATCCTGATAAACTACAAAACAATTAACCTAAACCATAATCACTTAATCAAATAAACTAACTTCCCAACATAACTCGCCCCTTACTGCCATCCTAAAACCAATATAATGACTCTCAAGCTTCTATCCCTACTTACTCAAATAATACTTCTAATTACCTTAACTTACCTAAACTATATCACCCAACCTACTAATGCAAACCACTCCCCCATTTCACACCACTGCCCCATCCTCTACAAAGTACACATTTACTGTTGCATTATATCTCCCAGTCTCTACCCCCTCAACACTAGAATGCTTTACTCCTATAGACTCCTACCTAACTCTAAAAACACTGTTCCCAACTACACTAGTCTAATGTCCACAAAACTCTCTACCTGTATACTACAACCCAAACAAACCAAATACCTCATCCATCATCTTATCTCTATCCTTCTGTCCAGGGATATCCACCCAAACCCCAAGCAACAGGCAAAACCCCTCCTCTTTTCAGCTCTAAATACTCAGAGCCTATGTAACAAAATTCCAAACCTTCATACCTGGCTTCTACATAACCAGCCTGATATTCTCTCCATCTCAGAAACCTGGCTTAAGCCCCACATAAAAGATTCTGAACTAACCCATTCCAACTACCGCATGTTAAAGAATGACAGAACACAAAAAGAAGGGAGGTGGTGTAGCACTCCTTTACTCAGCATCCCTCTTAGACACCCCCCTATACCAAACCCTTTCCCAAATTTGGCAAGGCAGAAATGATACCAGCCCTACTCCACCTAAACCAGCATAAACTCATATTTGTTCTCTCCCTCTATATTCCCCCTGGAGACAATATCTCTACCTCCATCTATCCGTATCACCTCTAACCATTTTATTTTCAAAAAATCTCTTCACTCACATCTTCTATCTCAGTGGGAATGCTCTTGCTCCCACCCCTCATAACTAATACTGGGTATTTCCTTTTTATTTCCTTTCCTTTCCTTTCTCCTACTTATACCCTTGATTTCACTCTAACATTTCTCCTAACTCTTACATTATTATTACTATAGTATCTGCAAGAATATACTACACTATACCTCATAAGTGTAGGACTCTTAATATGTAATGACTTCTTATTTTTAATTGTAAAATCCTGTTTAATCTGCCTCTCATATAAGTTTTAATTCTTGTTGTATTAATTGTAATTGTTTGTTTATTATCTGTATTGTCTACTCACATTTTTTACATTGTCTAAACATGTCTAAGAACCTATTGTAACCTAAAATGTCTGGAGCTTTTCTCCCCAGGACTCCATTGAAAACGGGTTCATCTTGGCCCAATGGACTATCCTGGTAAACCAACTGCAAATAAATAAATAAATATCTCATCCCTTGAACATATTCTGTCTTGGGTCTCCACTAACATTACTTGAAACCATAATCCTGGGGGACGTGAACATAAACTGGGCCACAGTCCAATCGCCCACTAATTTATTCAATATTAACTTCTATAACTTTATGCAACTAATCAATTCCACTACCAGGCCTTCCACAAACTCCATTACTGGAAGTACAATAGACTGGATTCTAGTATCCAATCCTCACTCTGAGTGGTATTCTCTCAGACCCACTAGCTGACCACTTCCCCACTTTTGCCTACCATCTCCCCTCTTTCATACAACTAACTTACACCTATATTTCCACTCACTGCCTAAAAATCTTCAATTCTGAAACCTTCTCAAATGTAGTAAAAAGCACAAACTGGAACCCGTTGAAGACTCTTCCCCTAGATAATGCTGTCTCCTACTTTTTAACTCTACTTTCACAAACCTGCTCAACTCCTTTGGCCCTCTAAAAACAAAATGTACAAAAAGTAAGCCTGTACCCTGGTTATCCAAAAACACCTTGGCTACTATGTGACTCCGTGACAAAGCCTGGACACGTTACCATAAAAATAAAACCACTATAACCCTTAATGAATATAAAACACTATGAAATAAAGTAAAAAAACGTATTACCTCAGACCACAAAGCCTATTTCTCCACTCTCCAAACCAACCACAATGCCAATCCCAAACTAGTTTGGAAAGGAATATAATCTCTCCTCAACCTGAGAAAAAAAGGAAACCCTTGCCCTAACCCAGATGCCTCTGATATTGTCATAGCCACCCAATTTAACTTTCTTCATAGAGTCCATAAGCAAGCTAACATCATCCTTCACCAACAACTCTGTGACTCCCTCCTCAGCCTGCACCCATCCCTTCCTCCCCTAGCGTCCCTTGCCCCCAACCTCCGCCCTTCTCTATCAATCCCATCTCTATATCCACCATAAAAAAAAACTTCTCCTAAAATTAAAACCTGGTTCCAATGCCCCTGATGAAATTCCCTCCTACTTCCTAAAAGTAGCCGCAGAAGTCATTGCTCTCCCTATCAGCATACTAATTAATCCGTCTAACTCAGAAAGCCAGGTCCCCCACCTCTGGAAGAAAGCCTTTATTATTCCTCTACATAAAGGAGGCAATAATAATGACATTCCAAACTTCCACCCTATTGCTATCTTATCCCCTATTTCTAAGCTTCTTGACAAATGTATCCACCGACTCTTACCCTATCCCATCAACAACCAGCATTTTACCCCCCCACACACACACAGCATGGATTTAGACCCAGTCATAGCACCTCCACTGCCCTCCTTGAAACAATTAAAGCCTGCGATTCTGGCCATTTCATGTCCACCCTTCTCCTCGACCTCTCCAAAGTGTTTGACACTATTTCTCACAACTTGCTTGTTAATAAACTCTCCAAACCAAACTTATCCCCTTCCTGTACCAAGGGGTTCTCCAGCTACCTCACAACCAGACAACAAGCAGTCAAGTGGAATAAAACCACTTTACCCTTCCTTAATACTCCCACAGGTGTCCCCCAAGGTTCCATTTTAGGCCCCATACTATTCAATATATTCATTAATGACTTCTACCAAGCCATTCCAAACTCCAGCCTCATCCAATATGCTAATGATTCTACCATTATCTGCTCCTCCCCTTCTAGCCCCACTCTAAATAAGCTACCCAAAGTGCCTTCTCCACTACTGAGCAGTGGATGCTAGACAACCATCTGGCTCTTAATGCAACTACTGAACAGCCTTCTACTTATATTAACCTACATGGTTTCACTCAAACTATTAGCTCCCCCACAAGGACCAATAAACTCAATAACAATGAAAGTATCCTAGACTGGATTCTGATAAATAGACATCACCAACCTTACAAAGTAGGGACTCTCCCTGAGGATATAAACGGCCATGCACTCACCTCCATAATCAGATTTAAGACTGACATCCCTAGCCCAATCACCTATAGGACAATAAGGAGCAACAAACATTTTAACCATGACATCTTCCAAACTGAGCTTAAAGCATACAACTGTTCACCCCTCAAAAACTCGCCTCTAGAAGAAGCAGTAATTTACTTTAATACTACATTCTTAGGTATTCTATTCTACCATGCACCAAAAAGGACCATTAGAACTAGGAATACACCTGCCCCCTGGCTCTCAAAAACAACCAAACAAAAAATGCTCCTCAGAAATAAAGTCTGGGCCAAGTGGCATACTACTAAAAGCCCAGAGGATCATTTAAAATTTAAGCAGCAAAGAAATGATACAAAAAAGCCCTTCTGTCAGACAAAAGAAACTATAACATTCAACTCCAACAAGCCACAAAAGTTCTGGGCAGGGATGAATACACTTTTACACCCAGGTCGTTCTGTCACACCCACCCCATTAGGTTCTGACCATGATAGTCCAAAGCAAATTGCCAATACCTTTAACACATTCTTTACTGAGACTATTCGGTCTCTTGCTGATCAACTAACTCCTGACAGCTCATCTCTGACTTCCTCTACTGCTAGCTTCCCTCCCTCATTTCATCTCAAACCTGTGCCTACATCCCTTGTCTGTACCCTTATTCTGAAACTCAAACCTACCACCACCGCAGCTGATCTACTACCTGCAGAATATCTGCAAAAAGCTGCAAAAGCCATAGCCTACCCCATCTCTATCCTGATTAACAGAACTATCTCTGAGGGAACTATCCCATCTATTTGGAAGATCTCACATATTATCCCCCTGCATAAAGGTGGAAACTCCAGGGAATTATCCAACTATAGACCTATTGCTATACTATCTCCACTGGCAAAAATCGTGGAGAAATGCATTCATAGACAACTGTTAAACCAACTAATAGATAACTTATTAGCTAATTGCCAACATGGCTTTAGGCCATTTCACAGCACTACAACTGCCCTTTTATCCTTCTCTGACTGTATTAACAAAAATCGCAATAACAACACTCTATCCTCAGCCCTCTTTATTGATCTCTCTAAAGCCTTCGATATGGTTAACCACCAACTTCTCATAAACATACTCAAAAACCTGTCACTAGATGCACTAGCTATACATTGGTTTCAATCCTACTTAAACAATAGGCAACAAGCTGTTCTATGGGAGAAAAACTTATCTCCCCATCTCCCCATTGTGCTCAGTGTCTTCCAAGGCTCTATATTAGGGCCTCTTTTATTTTCTATTTTTATCAATGACCTACATTCTGCAATTCCTCAAGTTACCTCAATACAATACGCAGATGACTCCACATTAATATGCTCAGCTACCACTCCATCAGACCTTCAGTCCCTCACCCAAAATGTGTTTAACACAGTAGAGAAATGGTTACTGCACCATTGCCTCATCTTGAACCCCCAAAAAACCAAACTCCTACTATTTACTCCCACCCGTAGGGCCTCCCCACTTTACTGTTACATCAAACAATGGTACCATCATATCCCCTGACTCAGCTATAAAACTACTAGGGGTACTCATTGATAATAACCTTAACTTTGATACTTACATTAACAGTACCATAAAAACAGTCAACAAAAAACTAGGCTCCCTCTATAGAATCAAATCCTTTCTCACCCCACTAGCCAGGGCTACTATTGCCCAGACCCACTTAATCTCCACCCTCCTCTACACCTCCCCTATATACACTAACCTCTCAAAAAACAACTTGAACAAGTTGGCTGCCTCCTACAATAATATTGCCAGATTTGCAACAGGCTTTACATTCAGAACCCGTCACTGTACTAATTATGAACAACTAGGATGGCTAGAGTTGCCAAATTTACTTCTATTTAAACAGTTAACAGTTGCCTACAAAATCCTGTATCAGCCTACTAATACTCCAATTCTTACCAACCTTATCACCCCCTATAATAACCTTAAGACCCTACGCACATCTAATAAAATATTAGTACAAATAGGTAAAACCAGCAATATGGCTGGTGACTCTTTGTTCTCTAATACCGTGGGTAAAACCTGGAACTCTCTCCCCAGTGACCTGACCTCCCTTTCCTCATTAACACAATTTAAAAGCAAGCTGAAAACCTACCTTAAATCTCATTGGTTATGCCCCTGTGTGAACCCAGACTAACTACACATTTATTTCACAAAGACACCTGTCACATCAACTGTTTATACTAATTGCCTATTGAAAACCATAAAGAAAATGGGCCTTACATATTATTAAAATGTCTTCATCAATACCTTCCTATAACTAACAAATGTTATAAGTAATATGATTCTGTAAGCAGACATGTTTTGAAGTGAAAATAATTGCTTATATATTTAATGTACCCACATCTGTAAAATCTATTGTGTATAAATTGCTTAAATATGTATTGTACCTATATCTGTTGAATATTATTTTTATATATAAATTTTACTGTGTTTTCGAGGAGCTTTTCTCCCTGGGCCTCTGCTGAAAATGGACATATATCCAGCTGGACTAGCCTGGTCAACAAATGTAAAATAAAAAAATAAATAAATAAAAATTCATTTACAACCCCTCTCTTTGTCCCTCCCTAGCCACTACCTTTGAAATACACGAACCAAAATGACTTCCAAAATCTAATTCCAAAAAACTAATTAAATTGCACAAACCCACACGTCCAGCTGGGAATCACCTAATGTCCTTCTCTCTTGCATGCCTCTGGAATTCTCTACCGTTTCCTGTCCGCATCACTAGCAGTCTTGCCTCATTTAAACCCTTGCTGCACTCACACCTAACTTCACAATGGAAGTGCTCCTGTTCCCATCCTACCTAATCCTTCAAATACCACTTCCTACTCTCCTAGAACTAAATACGCCATCACTGCCTCGACCAACTACTTAACAGTTACCCTACGCTGCTACTTTTGTAAAAAAAAAAAAAACGTTTTTTATTGCTGTTTTATGAACTACACTGATATACTCTATCATTGTTAACCTTTTCTTATCATATTTACTTTGTATTCCTATGACATAATTTGTAATGTAAATGTGCAATGTGTACTATGTATTTGTATTTTCTGGAGCTTTTCTCCCCAGGACTCCATTGAAAATGGGCTCCTTGTGGCCCAATGGACTATCCTGGCAAACAAACTGCAAATAAATAAAAAATAAATAGAACTGTTTGAATTATTACATGTGTGACAGATGATTCCTTTCTGTCACCACAAATGTGTATCGGATGCACTTTTTTGTTTCTACTAATTTTATACTTGCATACCAGAGGACCTCTGTCAAGCATAATTAACATTGCCTACAATGTAAATACAAGATAGAGACTAATGAGGTAGATATTCCTAATTATGGGAAATATTTAATTAGTAGGAAAGTTAATTGTGGGAGTAAAGCAGTTGTTTATTTAGCCCCGTGTACACAGTGTTCTGTTGTTTATATCAGAAAAACCATTACAACTTTCAGGAGTTGCGTATATCAGCACTGCTATGACATCAAAAAGAAAGATGGCAGCACATATAGAAAATGAGGGACATGGTTTTAGATTTGTTATTATTGATCAGGTTATTTTAGGGGATGGGGGGGTCCATTGAATGATTATTTAGGACATAAAGAGCTTAAATGGCAACTGCAGACTAATGCTAGTAACTACCCAAGTTTGAACAGTGCAGTTCCCATTAGCTCTATTTTAAGATTAAAAGCTGATTTTTATTTGTAATGATTTGTATGTCAGGTATGTATATATGTTTTTATTATTGCATTTGTGTGTGTATATTTATACAACCGTTCATGCTTTTTATTGAATTTGTAAAATATATCTTGAATTGGATGCATCATATAACTTTAAGGGGGTGGGATTATCGAATGTTAATTATCAGGGGTTTAATATAAATAGATGGTGCTGGGCTTGTAAATGTATTCTGTTGAAGTTTCTATTTGGGAAACAAAAAGCGCTTAAACTACTTTGGAGTGGTTTTCGATTTGGTTCCTTCGTGTGTGCTTTTTATCAGTTTGTGTGGATTCTGACAATTGATAGTTTATTAGTTGTTGAATGGTATTTTAATGTAGATTTGAATTATTTCAGGTTTTTTAAAAGCCAGGTATAGTCTGAAAGTTTGTTCCATTGCCTTGGAGATGGTAACAGAGAATAGCGACTCACATTAATCATCATCATCTTCTTTCGGCTGTTCCTGCTAGGGGTCGCCACAGCGGATCATCTGTTTTCATTTCTTCCTGTCCTCTGCATCTTGCTCTTTCACACCAACCACCTGCATGTCCACTCTCAGCACATCCATAAACCTTATCTTAGGCCTTCCTCTTTTCATGTTACCTGGTAACTTCATCCTTAGCATCTTTTCCCCAATATACTCAGCATCCCTCCTCAGCACATGTCCAAACCAATGTAATCTTGCCTCTCTGGCTTTGTCTCCAAACCTTTCAACCTGGGCTGACCCTCTAATATACTTATTCCTAATCCTGTCCACCCTCATCACACCCAATGCAAATCTTAACATCTTTAACTCTGCCACATCCAGCTCAAACTCCTGCCTTTTTGTCAATACCACTGTCTCCAACTCATATAACATAGCTGGTCTCACTACCCTCTTGTAGACCTTCCCTTTCACTCTTACTGGTACTCATCTGTCACACAAATCACTCCTGACACTCTTCTCCACCGACTCCATCCTGCCTCTCCTCTCTTCTTCACCTCTCTTCCACACTCGCCATTACTCTGAACTATTGATCCCAAGTATTTAAACTCCCCCAACTTCACCACCTCTACTCCCTGCATCCTCACCATTCCTCTATCCTCCCTCTCATTCACACACATATATTCTGTCTTAGTCCTGCTGACCTTCATTCCTCTTCTCTCTAGAGCATATCTCCATCTCTCCAGGGTTTCCTCCACCTGTTCCCTACTCTCACTACAGATCACAATGTCATCTGCAAACATCATATTATTGAATTTATTAGCAGAAGTTCAAGATCAGAGGATTTTATGTTTCTGTTTGGGTGCGATTTTACAGTGAGGGTGTCTTCAGTGGATGGTGAAGTATTTTTTATTCTGTGAGTAGCTGGGAGAGGGCAGTATGTTGAGGAAGTTGTAGCCATTTGGGGATACTGAGCACTTTACAGTGTTGGGAGTGGTTTTGAAAGCTTCAGGTGAATTTACTTATTTTGTTGTAGGTGCTTTCTAGTTTGCGTTTGGTGAAAAAGTTGAGATTTGTGAATACTGCTGACTCTGAGACATGTAGAAGGGTAGGAAGGAGACAGAAGGGAGCAGCATTTTTATTATTTTTTTTTTACTATGAAAACTTACCAGATGCTTTGCTCTGTAAATACAGCCTAGTTTGAAACATGTCTTTTTTATTGCAGCGTCAGTGTACAGATCAAAAGTTAACTTATCAATGATAACTCCTAGTTTTGCCATCTAAAATGGAAATACAAACTGTTAGACAGTGAGGTATCTCATGGGATACAACTATTTAATTCCAGTTTTCCCAAAAAAGTGCAAAAAAGAAAAATGCAATAATCACCCACTTGAAGCAACAGCCTTTGCAGTACTAAATAATACAGGAGATAATAACAATACATGGCCATATATACAACCTTTTGTCATTAATTTAAATTTGGAAGTTGTAAGGCATAAGGCTTAAGTATATTATGACAAAAATGAAGTAGAATTACATAAGTAAAGCCATTTTCTAAAAACAGTGTCACCAGGAAAGTGACCCTATCCATCACAGAAATATGTACAAAGTCAATTCAACTGTTGATATCAAACACTACTTTCCTGATGCAACCATTCCTCAGAGAAACTGAAAACAGATTTAACATCAACATGTTCTGTGTGGAAACCCCAAACAGCCATAGCAATTAAAAATTGAAATATAAATCAAGTATAAAGTGCAAAACCATATACAGATACAGATGCACGACATTTGCAATGCGTTATGAAAAGGGGAGTTCAGCAATAAGGTTCCTTTATTGTCATTGCACAAGTGCAACGAAATTTGTAGCAACCCTCCTAAGGTGCATTCACATATAATGAACATAAATAAATAAAATAATACACTACAATACAATACCAAACAATACAATATAATGCAATGAAAAGCAGTAAACAACTAAGTTATTGCACTTGGGAATATCGCACATGAAAGGAATAAAGTAAGGTGCACAGGAATGTAAACATATAAGTAAGGTGCACAGGAATGTAAACATATAAGTAAGGTGCACAGGAATGTAAACATATAAGTAAGGTGCACAGGAATGTAAACATATAAGTAAGGTGCACAGGAATGTAAACATATAAGTAAGGTGCACAAGAATGTAAACATATAAGTAAGGTGCACAGGAATGTAAACATATAAGTAAGGTGCACAGGAATGTAAACATATAAGTAAGGTGCACAGGAATGTAAACATATAAGTAAGGTGCACAGGAATGTAAACATATAAGTAAGATGCACAGGAATGTAAACATATAAGTAAGGTGCACAGGAATGTAAACATATAAGTAAGGTGCACAGGAATGTAAACATATACCTTATAGTGCAAATGGCTATTATATGAACTCAGTGTGAGTATTTAGCATTGCTCAGTTCACATATGGCCCTGGTATAGAAACTGTCAAGTCCGTTTATCCTAGATGGAATGGACCTGAACTGTCTGCAAGAAGGCAACAGCTCAAACAGGTTATGTCTATGATGAGAAGGGTCTTTCAAGATGGTTGTCCTATTGAGACAGCGAGAGCTGAAGAATTCCTCCAAAGATGGCAGTGAGCAGCCAATGATTTTCTGGGCAGAGTTAATGATCTTCGAAGGGTCTTTCTGTCTGCTGTCAAGCTGTTGGCATACCACATGGAAATGTAATACATCAGCACACTTTCAATAGAACAGTGGTAAAAAGACACCAGTAGCTTCTCCTGCAGGTTGTTTTTCCTGAGGATCCTTAGGAAATGGAGTCTCTGCTGTGCCTTCTCAACTGCCTCTCTGGTGTTCATGGACCAAGAGAGATCTTCTGCCACATTTACACCTAGAAACTTGAAAGCAGGAACCCTTTCCACACAGTATCCATTGACATACATTGGGTTGTAATCTGCATTGTGCCTCTGGAAATCTATTATGAGTTCTTTTGTTTTGGCAAAGTTCAGGGCAAGGTTGTTCTCAGTACACCATGCACTCTGTCTTTGAACTTCATCTCTATATGCTGTCTTGTGTCCTCCTGAAATAAGTCTAGTCACCATGATGTCATCCGCAAACTTAATGATGGTATTAGTTGAATGAGAGGGGGTGCAGTCATGGGTATAAAGAGTATACAGAAGGGGGCTCAGCACACTTGTGGGACATCAGTGTTTAGTCTGACAGTGGAGGAGAGGTACAGGCCTAGTCTAACCATCTGAGGATGGTTAGTCAAAAAGTCTTTAATCCAACAGTAGGTAAGTTCTGAAAGTCCTAGGCCAGTGAATTTAGTGACCAGTCTATCTGGGATAACTCTGTTTAAATCTGAACTAAAGCCTACAAAGATCATCCTCACATAGCTCCCCTGCTGCTCAGGATGTCGAAATACAGTGTGCAAGTTAGTGGAGATGGCATCTTCCATAGACCTATTTGCTCTCTAAGCATATCACTGTGTATCTGAGATAAGTGGGAGACTGTCCTTCATGTGTTGCCGAACCAGTTGTTCAAAACACTTCATGATGAATGGAGTAAGTGCCACTGGATGGTAGCCATTGCCACTACTGATGACAGCTTTCTTTGGCAGTGGAATGATTGTAGTTGACTTCAAACAAGATGGACTAGTAGGGTTAGACAGAGAATGGTTGAAGATCTTTGTGAAGACCCCACAGAGCTGGTCCATGCATTCTTTCAGCACCCATCCCATGCCATCACTCCATCAGGACCAGCAGCCTTTCTTGGATTGACTGCTTTGAGCACACATCTTACATCATGCTCTCGTATTGTGAAGGTGTGGTTGTAGGAGGCTTGTATAGATGACATGTGACTGCTGTGGCCTATCTGCTGCTGCCTAGGTGTGACTGTCTCTGCTGTTTCCACTTCAAAATCAGCAAAAAAATAATTTAAGTTCCTCAGCCATTGATGCATCACCTTAAACAGTCATATGATTACTGGTTTATCATTGGTGATGTGCTGAATACCTTGCCATAGTCATTGGTCCTTGTTGGTGAAGTAGTCCTCCATCTTGCTTTTATAGGCCACTTTAGCCTTTCTGATGGCTTTCTTTAGGTTGTCTCTAGCTATACTGTAAAAGACTCGGTTGTCAGATCCGAAGGCTGTATTGCAGTGCTTGAGAAGAGATCTGACCTCCTTTATCATCCACTGCTTCTGATTAGGGTATAAGGTATGCTTTAGAACAGAAGCATTTCCATAAATTGTTAACATATAGCAAGGTACTATGCAAAAAAAAAAAGAAAACAGGCTACCAATATACAGAGCTAAAAATAAATTCATTAAGATACTAGAATGCCAAAATAAAAACATATACTAAGATGTTACCTTAAAGAAGTCATAACACAACTTCTTTTACTTACTGGGTCAGATTTACAAAGATTTGTCAAATTCTGGTGACAAATGTTCATGACACATGATGAGTGGTCATATGCAGGGTGTTTGTGATTCAGAAAACATAGCTGAATGCCACTGTCCATGCAGACCTGCACATTGAGGCACAACGTATGCTAATTCCTGCATACTGATGCATCAATCGGCAGCAGTATAGAACTCAGCGTCTCTGTATGACAATGAAACAAAACAAAACGACGGAGCAATTCACAGAGATATAAACACCTCTGAATGGAGCTTTGTCTGAAGGCTCATATTCAGACTGTGGAAATCACCAAGCAATGTTAGGGGTCGCTGCAGAATAAAAGCATATGAATCTCCAGGAGGTTGTTAGTGCCACTGCCATGCTCAAGGATGTGCAACATCACCCTAGAGATGCAGGGTCATCTGACGATGCTCAACAGTCTAGGAGCTCCATCACATGCACATTGTTGACCAATCCCATGCTTCATGAAACTGTGTACATGTGTTGGCTTCACCTGCAGCCTCATGGGAGTAGTGAAGAGCCTAGCCCAGTGGACACTAAGGTATGTGTGGCTACAGGGATTATTCAGCAAAATACTGGGGGCACAGTGGGGATATCTCCAGCATCTGCCTCAAGAATATTCCATAAATTTCTTATTACTGTGCTTTAGCATCTGGGGGTGTAGATGAAGTTCTCACATACCCCATAGCAGAGAAGCCAACACCATGCAGGATGTCTGTGCCATAGCCCTTTTCACTGAGGTACTGGGGACCCCAAACCATATGCACACTGAAATAAAACCCCATCTGGTGAACCACAAAGGGTATCACCCTATCAAGTGCCAGATGGCCTGTTTTCATCTATAATGCATGTGCAGGATGCACCACTTGTAAATATATATATATATATATATATATATATATATATATATATATATATATATGTATAGGTCCATATACCAATGGTTTGTAAGAGGGCGACTTTCTACAGCGGCATCTTGTTGGTGATTATGGATATGCCCTGGAGCCCACCGAAAGCACACAGAATTTCTGGGTCCCAGCCTGCTACAGTCACCTGCACACCTTCTGCCATACATGTGCCATGTGTTTTAGGTAGTCCTGCACTAGATACTGCTGCATTTGTTCCCTCCAGTAGCAGTGCAAGTGGAAGTGACAGATATTGTTGGGTAGATTGCCGAAAGAGGTTCAATGCCTAAATCATCCAAATGGGAAACCTCTTCTGATAATTTGTCCAGTCACATCCCCGTTCTGCAGTGTCTCCATGATTTCAGAAAGAGAGTGTAATATTACTCAGGGTGATGAGTAACCATGATCTGAGAGAGAGAGTAAAAATATTCAGGGTAGTGAGTAACCATGATCTCAGAGAGAGTAATGATGCTCAAGGTGGTGAGTAATCTCCATGATCTCAGAGAGAGTAATAAAGCTCAAGGTGGTGAGTAATCCCCATGATCTCAGAGAGAGTAATAATGCTCAAGGTGGTGAGTAATCTCCATGATCTCAGAGAGAGTAATAATGCTCAAGGTGGTGATTAATCTCCATGATCTCAGAGGGAGTAATAATGCTCAAGGTGGTGAGTAATCTCCATGATCTCAGAGAGAGTAATAATGCTCAAGGTGGTGAGTAATCTCCATGATCTCAGAGAGAGTAATAATGCTCAAGGTGGTGAGTAATCTCCCACTTGCTCTCATCTGGAGGAGACTGCAGCTGCAAGTATCCCATCATATCCTCCATTCTGGTGCTTCCCTTTCCTTTTGTGTTCATGTCCAACCCTGTTGGATAGTCAATCCTTCCCTCTGTTTATCTGATGTCTCTGTCATTGTGTTACCACAAACCCTGTCAGTCATGTTTGTCTCACCCTCATTCTCCAACTTCCGTCCCTTGAAGTCCACCCTTCTTTTCCCTGCTCCATGCAGTTTATTCCATAATCCTGGCCTTCTCGTCTACAGTCAGCTTGCTTTCCCTTTAAATGTCATTCATGTGCTCCCATTTCTTTCCTTAAATATGGTCAGAAATCGATAAACACAGCTGACACGTCCACATCGGGTTTCCAAACCATTCCTCTTTTGTGATCCTATACTGCAGGATGGATCGTGAAGGGACAGTCGATGCCAATTTACAACCAACAAGGACTTGCCCTGCTTGTTGTACAGCAATGATTAAGTTCAACCACTGCCGTGTACCAACTTCAGTTCTCATTAGGCATGCAAATTTGGGTAAAGCTGGTTTCTTTTATTTGACTGCTTCTACAGCTAAGTTGGTCAGTAAAGGGCTTTGCAGAATCTAAGTGAAGAGGGTTGATGGGTTCAAGTCCTCTCAGCGATGAATGTTTTTGTGTCTTTTATGCCTGTATTCTACAAATGAGCAAAGATCACCCTGCTATATGCTTCACTTACATCTTGTAAATGCTTGTAAATTAAATGGTTTGTAGAATCTAAGTGAGAAGGTTGAAGGGTCTAGTCCCCTCTTGGTTGATGCTTTGTCTGACTTGTATGGCTCAATTCTGCAAATTTATGACAATCACCTCAAACTTTTTGATTTTGAAATAGTTTTTGGCCTGCTCATGGTGAGGAAGCTTTCTCCAGCCCCCTTTCAGTTTGGACTCCTGCAAATGTATATGAATGCTGGGAAATCCTGATGGTATTGTTCTGGGGAGGTCCCTATGAGAGGCGCTTAACTACTGTGGCTTTATTCAATAAAGGAGTGTTTTTCTACAGAGGACTTTGCTGTTCTTCCTTCCTTTGGTTATCTGGTTTGTGAATATGTTCAGTTGATCTACGCATGTGTCTCATATCTCCTCCTCCTACATTGTCTTCTACAACACTGATTGTGTCATCACCTCCCGTTGCAGTTTTGTCTGTTATATGTTTGTTTCTGTGGTCCTGTTACCTCCTCTACCCTCCTACCTTCATCATATTTCCCTCACTGCCTTCGATAAGGGTTTTCTCTGCAGAGATGTACCTTCAGTTAAAAAACAGATCGGCGCACAAGCCCTATGATCAACTGAGTGCACGAGTTTGTGGCCAGTAACATGAGGTTTATGCTTGATAGATTATCACTGCTGCTACTAGTACTTCCCAATGGCCACAACCTGGTCCACCCTGCACGGACCTGCTGTGGCCACAATAAAGAGCTGTGTGCACACTTGCCTGGCAGCATGCACTGTTAGAGCATTGAGGAGAATTCTGAATGCATAGCAAATTGAGTCAGGTTGGCTGCAATTTTGGATGCATATTTCTAAATCCTGGTGTGTAGCTTTAAAGAAGTGCTTAGTTATTTTAATGTACCTTTTAGGGCTTAGTTCGCTTGTCTTGTGTTTCCTATTTGAAACTGTTTCCCACTTTACTTTACAGCTTTGTATAAGCCTAAGCACTGCAACAAATGTTAGAAAATGTTCCATAAAATAGATACAACTAACAAATGGAATAAAACTAATACAATCAGAAAAAGTAATTCACTTAAACCTTGTTATAACTGATCATTTTCCAAAAGACTGCCCCAGTCTAATGAAAGATTTTGGCTATTTTTGCTCAGTGTATGCAAATGGTCACATCTTCAAAATGGTCTGATGTTTTCTCATGCAATATTATGGAAATGTCAGTTGTATAATTATTAAGAAAATAACCAGCTGAAGCTTAAATGTTAACATTTATTTTTTACACCGCACTATATGAAAAGAATAACAATATCACTTTCATTCAGAAATGCATTTGGTTTTTGAGCCTGAAGTTACAACAGCATATTGCATTTATATTTCAGACCACTTTGAAATGTATTAGTCTGAAAAGAAATTCTAATTACAGCTTTGTTTTAGACTGTTTGCAAATAGAGTTATTTGCCATTTGTAAATGATTATTCTGACTTCAGTTAGATGCTACTTACAATGCCACCACCTTTCTTCTTCTTCAGAATATTCTTTTCAGGGCAAGATAGTTGGACATTTGACCTTATACTGTACACTACATGGCCTAATAGAAAAAGGCAGTCAGCAGAATATCACATATGTGCATCTATGAGAATAAATGCATATGCATAATTTGCTATAGTGTTTAAAAAGGAAATGACCACTTCTTTTTTAAAAAATTGTAATTCTTATAAGAACTCACAAATTATATGATTTAGTAATATGATGGGTTTGCCAGCCAGAGAAAATGTGAAATGTGCATAATTTTGTGAAGTACCTTTAAAAAATGTCCCCAAATGGCTATGCAAAATGACTAGACATAGCTAGAATTATGTGTGGTCATTTTCTGAAAATCTGTTTGAAATATTCTAGCAAATTTTGCTGCATAATTTTCCACAAACCCTGTTACAGACTACATTAGGATTCTGATTTCAGAAGCAAGGACTACTACAGAACTTTATCTTTATGCAATGTATTTCACCACATTTTAAGTCTATTTTTTTGGGGGGGGGGTTGTTATCCAGTGACACAAATATTTCCTATTCAGGAGGAACACATATATTTGTTTCTTCTGCTGTAATGCCAACTTAGTAAAGCTGAACTGTGGCTATCTTCTATATTTCCCAAACTGAGGAGAAGTCACACATGTCTGCAAATGGAACAAAGTATAACGCACCATGCTTGTATGTGATTACATTATTTCAAACTCCTGTAAGAGTTCTTGATAACATTTCAAAAAACTTTTCTTGACTACCAAACTCAGGTACACAGTGTTGCAATGACTGAGACTCTGTCACTTAGGCATTTCACTACAGCACAACCCTAAATGTAACCATATCAAATTGTTCTTCAGCACAGTTGGTCATGTCATATTTGTAGTGATGGAAGCATTATATTATCTGTAGAAATATATTGGAATTTGTACATCTAATGTTACAATAAATCAGTGTAGTTGTATTGTGGACTATATCACAGCTGTTGGCAGAATTCATTCTTGGTAAATATTACAAATAAATCAGCTGTTATCTAAAGGTAGTCAATGCTTTACTACAGTTAAGACCCCGACACTCATTGTAAAAAAGTTAGACTTTCTCAGCGTGTTGTGAATGCAGAACATACCATTGGACCAAGAGGTTATTTATCTTACTTACCATAATGTACCTGCTGGCGTTACTGCTGACACCTATAGGGCTTGCTTAGTCTGCCTGTCTTCTTGTAGCAGTACTGTACACATACTATTCAGCACATACATTTTTGGTAACTATGCGCCTTCTACACGTGTTACTCTGTACATACCAATTTGGATAATCATGTAGCTTTCTTGTTTGTTGCCCTGGGCCAAGGTTATGGCTAAAGATGGCACTTGGACAACTTATTTTATCCAGTTAACAATGTTAAATTAACTAATTAAGAAAACTAACCAAATGAATAAATGACATATTCCAATGCATAATGGAACCAGAGTATAATGTAAAGTGTGGTGCAGTCAGTCTGAAATGATTGTGCAAGCATGTGTCTTTGACAGTTCATGGCAAAACTTTCAGGTAATTATCCTTCCATCATCAGATATGAGATGTACCAATGACTGCCATTCTTCCCTTAGGAATTTCAGTGGAGGTCCTTGCAGAATCTGACCATACATTATTGCCTTCATTAGTGTGTGGAATGACCTTTTCTAAAGATATCCAAAAAAACTGAAACTGGAAACATGTCAGGCAAAACCCTTATTCTCCAAATAACAACAACAACAAATGCTAGTTAAAAGGCATCTGTTGGCAAACCTTCCACCCACCTTCGACCCTCTACGGTTCACTTATCGGGCTAACAGATCCACTGTGGATGCTATTTCACTGGCACTCCACCTCTGACTCGATCATCTGGCATCTGGAAGGAAGAAACAACTATGTCAGGCTGTTTATTGACTTCAGCTCAGAATTCAAGTGCAGTGGTTCCAATGCAGCTTATTGACAAGCTTGTACATCTTCGAGTTAGCAAGCTCATGTGCAACTGGATCCACATCTTCACGAACAGACCTCATCCATGACTGTTCTGCACAATACAACACCAATCACATAATTACATTTGCAGATGATACTATGGTTGTGGGCCTCATCAATGCGGATGACGAAAGAGCTTACAGAGTCGGGGTCTACTCATTGATTGACTGGTGTGCTAAGAACAACATTGACCTGAATGCCAATAAAACAAAAGAAATCATTACAGACTTCAGGAAAGGGTCAACAACACGCTCACTGCTTATGATAAATGGTGAAGAGGTGGAAAGAGGTAAATCTGCAAAGTTTTTGGAGGTACGCATTTTAGAGCATCATTCCTGGACTGTGAATACTGAACAGTTGGTCAAAAAAGCACACCAATGTCTCCACTTTCTCAGAAAGCTCAAAAAAGCAAAGCTCCCACCTACTGTTCTCACCACATTCCACAGAGGAGCAGTTGAGAGCATCTCACTAGTCACTTCACATTTTGGTTTGGGAACAGTACAATAGCAGAAAGAAAGAAGCTACAGAGAGTGGTGTGAGGTGCCGAAAAAATCATGGGCACTAACTTACCATCAATGCAAGATCTCTTCGCAGCAAGAGGCATTGTGTGCATCCAGAATAATTTGTGACCCCCCTCACCCTGCACACGGCTGGTTTACACAACTGTCTCCAGGCAAGAGATATTGGAGTATCCACTGCAGGACCATCAGATACTTAAACATCTTCTACCCAACAGTGTTGAGACTTATAAACTTTGATAGCAGCCACCGATTATTTAGTCAGTAATCATTCACAATACATAGCTCAGCTGAAGAGTGTGCAACATCTTATTTTTGTTTTTTTCTTTGATGTAGCATTATATTTTCTTATTCATGTCCAATTGCCTGCTGTTTGTCTGATGTAGATGAGCAAAGGATGACAATCTTAACATGTGCAGTCCTACTGTCATGCTGCTATGTACAGTATTCTTATGACTGGGGGGGTGGTGTGTGTTTTTATTATTGGTGTATTTATCCTTCTGTGGTTCTTGTATTGAATATTTTTTAAATTGAAATGTTATTCTGTTATCCTTCCTATGTGCTCTCTAGTGAGTTGATACTTGGAATTTCGTTTAGGCTGCACTTGTGTAGTCGTAAATGACAGTAAAGTTTACTTTGACTTTATTTGACTTTGACAGATCACCAAGATGTTTCTTCACGGTGTATAACAATATCTAAAAACAAGATATTAAACTATCTTCTAATATGTAGTCATATGACCAGATTAATGAAGTAACTTTGTTCTGCTCATTTAAACCAGTTTCCATAGTAACATTTAACCTGCTAATCCAATCGTAACGTTTTTACGTTACCACCCATTAAGCTCTGACAAACTGCATACAACATCATAAATTTCAAGTGGTATTGATTGTGTCTTTGCTGTGGAAATATGCAAATAGCAAATTGCCTTTCCATGTTTGCATAATGATACGAATACCTTGCCTTTCCATGTTTGCATAATGACTACGAATACCACCCTTGTAGTGAAGAGCATATAGAAGTCAGAGAGCTAAATCATAAAGATTTAGATTCAGGATTATGTTGATTGTACACTGAAGCATTTAATATATGCTGCTATTTGCATGGAATGCTGAATTTTCTTTTTTGAGAAAACAGACACCTAATTTAAAGAAAGAATGTGCAAAGATATACATGCTGTTAAAAAGAAGAACTTGAAAAGTTCCTGGCTAACCAGATTGATATATATATATATATATATATATATATATATATATATATATATATATATATATATATATATAGGTATACTTCTAAACTTTGAAGTTTCAAAACTTCAAACCATCTAAATGGAGATTTCCTCGCTGTAGTGCGATCTCGGAGTTGGTATATTGAATTACCAAGTCCAAGGGGGGCTTCCCCCTGAAAAAAAAAAAAAAAAGATATTTTATTTATTTATTTTTATTTCAAAGTTTCAAAACTTCAGTCTTATGATCTCAACTGTAAGAAATTTGAAGTTTTGAAACTTCGAAATTTAGAAGTAGAATCGTATATAAACATTTACCATCACCTATTCTAAAGACAAGATTAATTTTCTTGATATTCTTTTAGAGAAAGATAGGGGCAAACACAAGTTTACTGCTAAGATTTTTAGAAAGCCCACTTATTCTATTACCTCCAAGCAGCAAATCATCCACTATTATAGCAAACGGATAACCCAAAAAAATTTGCTCCATTGCACGTTGAAAGGCAGAATTTATTCAAAAAAGGCATTCTGAGAAATCTATCTACCAAATGGTGTGCTGAATCCCGTTAGTAATGAAGATCTGCAATCAAGCATTAGTTGCCCAAATGAACTCTCTGCGTCGAAGACAGAAAAAACAGTGGCACTTAGCATGAGGGTGGCAATCTCCCCGACTATATGCATAGGTGGCAATCTCCCCGACTATATGCATAGGATAGATGAGGTCTCTTTAATGCCTTGTACAAGTCTCTTGGGTCAATGCATATTCTAATTTCATCTGAACATTTCTTATGAACAGCTAACATGAAAGAAACGCACTCAGCTGGTTCTGTGACTGGACAAATCACAACTTGCACCATCTTGTATAACTGGACCTTGACCTTGTCCTGCATAGCTATTGGAACCATACTTCCCAACCTGGAAACATCAAAAATCTGGACAAAGGCACATGAAAACTAGGTACAACTGGCAAAAATTGGAACATGGATTAACATAAAATTTGCATGCATACTCATGTAACCCTACCCCTCCAGTGGAATTGTGGGATACCAACATGGAGTGATATCACTAAATAATGGCAGACATTTGAATTTCAGACTTCATATCCCTCTGGAATGCATAATGCAAAACCTATTATTCTGGCAACTATCTAAGTAGTTTACAGGAGCAATATTTAAAATCTGTCCTGATTTTTGGGCCTTTCCCACCATTATTTTTGGCTTTGTCCAGATTTCTTGCTTTGAAAGATTGAGAGGTATGGACCCTGTCATAGCCTGCAGTGGGGTCCTACTGGGCCAGGTAGGTCTAACTAGGTTAAGACCAGTCCTGATTTAACTGCTAAGATGTGAGACTACAAGCACACAACTTTAAAGATGCTCAGCTGTTTAAACGATTCCAATGTTTCCGCTGCTGCCTTTTTCCAAATTAAATTTACATGATTTCTTGAAGCAATGATCCTATTAATACATTTACTTGTTTTCTGTAACTGCTCCTCACAAATTATATTGCAAATAAAAGATTTTAGGGTAACTACAAACTGCTTACTATCTGAAAACATTCACAGTACAGCTTGAAGGACTGCTGTTGTATTGTGTAGTGCAGTCACCGATTTGTGTAATGAACTGACCAACAGTATGGAATAGCCTGACATAAGTGTCCCTAAAAGGTCTACCCTGAACATTTCATAACAAAATTTCAGAAATTAAACATTTACACCCTGTGCAGTAATCAACTATCTAAATGGGTGGGGGAGATACTTAATATTAAAATGCACCGCGAAACGTTCACTTTAACTACTAAATGCACATTTTGCACTTGCTCTTCTTGCTCGTACCCCACAACAACTCTCGACCTGCAGTAATAATATGGGTGCCATACACAGCCCTACCCCTGACTTCAAGCACACAAGCTGATAAAGTGCCATCAATACAGTTGTAGTAAACTGATGAGTAGCACATACTAAAACAGTCTTTACACAGAAAATGATCTACACAGCAAACAGCCAGACAAGAATACACTGCTTAATGAACAAGTATTTAAGAACTGCGGTTCAAAAAGGACAACTGTCACACCAGCAAGGAACAGGTAAGAGAAGATCTGCAGGAGAGGTGGATGACGAGGCGTGCAACACAAAACAAATTCAAAACTACACAGACAATTCAGCTTGTAGAATTAAAGTATAATAAACTGGTTCATTTTTAAACAGTGAGACTGGTTTAGAAGTGCATCAGCAATAATTTACCATTCACTTAAAGCGCTAAAGAAAAATAATCGTCACCATCAGAAATTTCCTGTTTATAATCTATTAGAGTCAATGTGGTACCTTGCACACCCACCACAGGAAGCACAATCTACAAATTATTGCTCGCCCAATACAGGAGACGGGTACACTTCCCATATGGATTACTAGATTAGAATACACTTAGATTACATAATGGTTAAAGTATTCTTCAAAAATGGATGTTTTACTTTCTAAACAGTGGGATTAATAAAAGAATGCAAATGAAACAAAAGTTTCAAATAACTGAATATACTGACTTTTTAGGTATAATATCTTTCTCCCTATAGTCAGACACACTGATGTCCCACTGACCAGGCTGAACAAGGAGAAGGTGACTGTGAGCTGTCTATCAGGAGCTAGGATCCGCCACATAACACACGCACTCAAGTCACTCCAAAGCAAGTACAAATATGACTCTGTCATATTCCATGCTGGTGTGAATGACCTGAGACGTACCTCCCTGGACTACATGAAAAGAGACATAGAGGAGCTCTCCAATTATGTAGCCCAGGCTGGTATGACCCTGACCCTGAGCAACATCTTGCCCTCACCAAGAATGATACCACAATACAAAGACAAGATGATCAGCTTTAACAATTGGCTCAAGTACTGGTGTCATTCTAAGGGGATCCAATGTCTGTCTGCCTGGGATGACATGTTGGACAAGCCACGCTGCTTCGCAAGGGATGGCTTACACCTGTCACCTTTGGGCTTCCGGATATTGGCTAAGGCTCTTGCCACCCCCATAGTGCCTTTTTTAGGCAAGGCTCAAAAGACAAACCCACCTCCTTAGAAAGCAATAATGGAAAAAACTATGGGTAATGCTGCTCAACGCCAGAAGTCTAAATCTCCAGATGCAGGCACTTGATGCACTCCTCAGCATGGAGAACATCGACGTCTGTGCAGTAACTGAAACCTGGTTCAAGGCTCCTGAGAGCACCCCAGCATTACCAGGCTATACCTCGTATCATGCTTTTCAGCCCCAAAACCCGGGCCGAACCACAAAGGGAGGGGGAGTGTCCATATTCATCAAGGACACCCACACCTCCAGGTTAGTAGCAACACATGAAGCATCAGAGACCATACAGGTGCAACTAACCATAGGCAAAACTGCTATACAACTGGTAGCATGTTACAGACCACCCTCCCAATCTCAAGAACTCCACTCAGCCTTCCTGAAGACACTGGAGGATATGAATGTATCACAAAATACCATCAAACTGGGAGACTTCAACTACACAAACATAGATTGGGTACATTATTCTAGCCCTAATACCCTAGCCCAAAGGTTCCTGGAATTCATAAATTCAAATGCACTGGAACAATTAGTCACCTCTCCCACTAGGGAGATAATATACTAGACCTGATCATCACAAACATGGGGACAAAATGCTCCACACCGAAGTATACCCTCACTAGTGAGATCTGACCACAAACTAATCACCCTGGATATACATATCCCACCTCCACCCCAGCACAAAAGACCACAGTGAAAACTTCTCAAAAGCAGACTTCACTCTTCTTAAGACTGAGATGGTATCCTTTAAGCCCACTGTGCCAGTGGATACCACATCCCACAATGCCGAATCCTTCACAAATGCTTTCTATGGACATCTCCAAGAATGCATGGATCATGCAATCCCAAACAAATCCAAGTCCCTCTCCACCAAAGGTAAGCATCCTGTCTGGTGGACCTCAGCCATAAACAAATTGTATAACAAAAGAAGGAAGCTACTGCACGTCAGAGCAAAATCCCATGAAGGGAAGACATCTCTGATCAACATTAGCAAAAAACTACGTTCTCTCATAAAAACATCTAAGGCCAACTTTGAGAGAAAAATCGCTAAGGACACTAAAGATAACCACAAAGCCTTCTTCAGCTATGTTAGAAACCTGGGCAGAAACCCTCAGATATGCTCAGAGTTGGTTCACAACAATAAAAAATACACTGAACCCACAGATATTGCCAACATTCTGGCTGACAGGTTCAGTGCAGATTTCTCCCCTCCTTCATCCCCAAAAGAAGAAATACTTATCCCAGCTGAATGTAATCTCCCTGTCATTTCAGATGTCCAAGTGAGAACCGCCCTAAACAAAGCAAAAAACACAGCATCAATGGGACCTGACGGTATCCCGGGTTGCGTGTTACGTGAACTCCAAGAGGAGCTAAACCCACACATAAAAATGCTATTTAACCTTAGCCTTACTTCGGGATATGTACCTGAGGTTCTACCTGACTTCGTCGACAGCGCAGAAGACCGACAGCGGAATTCGGAGCTCCAGATGAGCGAAGACGAAGAAGACCGACGCGAATCGCGAGTGGCAGAACATCGACAATGCAGAAGACCGACACGACGGATGACAACACCAACGCCGAGGATGCCGACATGGGGAAAGGCTGTGTGAGTATGCGGTTAGTGGACACGTGAAGGCAGGTAAGTGTGGAGATTGACGGTCTGTGGGGATAGGGGTGGGTTAAGTGAGTTAGGGGACCTTAGGGTTAGGTAAGGTTTAGTGTGGGCTTGTAAGGATTTTGGTGTGCTTGTGTTGTGTGTGTGGTTTGTGGAATGGGGATGTGTTTTGTTTTTAATTGTTATTGTGGTGTGTGCAGTGTATGGGGTTTCGTGTTTGTGTACCGTCGGTTATTTCGTTGTCGGTTATGTGTGGTTTCGTGTTTATGGACTGTCGAATATGTGGTTGTCGGTGTTGTGTGGTTTCGATTATGTCAGGTAGAACCGTACCTGAACACTGGCGTACAGCAACAGTGGTCCCACTCCATAAGGGGGTGCCTCTGCAGACCCTAGAAACTACCGCCCCATAAGCTTAACCAGCCTGGTCTGCAAAGCTATGGAAAGAATCATTATGGAACTCATAAACAGAGACATAGGGGACCTACAGACACTTGACCCCACCCAGTTCAGCTTGTAAAGGGCAGATCCTGCCTTTCAAACCTGGTTGACTTTTTCAAAACAGTCACTAGAGCCATTGACGAAGGCAAAGCAGTCCATACAGCATACCTGGACTTGGCTAAGGCCTTCGACACAATACCCCACTCAGGCATCACAGATAAGCTCAACAGCTTAAATATAAACCCGTATGTCACTAGATGGGTTGCAAACTGGCTAAAGGACAGAACCCATAAAGTTAAAATTGCTGGAGCAATGTCAGACTCAAAGCCAGTCACAAGTGGTGTCCCACAGGGATCTGTCCTGGGACCCCTCTTGTTCAGCATTTATTTCTCAGATGTTAAAGCAAACATGGGAAGGCTGTGGCTGACAAAGTTTGCAGATGACTGCAAACTAGGCACCATAGTCGATACACCAGCAGACACACACATCCTACAAAAAGGCCTCACAGAAATGGACAACTGGTGCCGGAGTCATGGCCTTAAACTAAATGCCAAAAAATGTAGTCATCCCCTTTGGGAAAAACAAAGTACCCACAAATTATCACATAGACAACAACCCACTGAGTACTGAAAAAGTAATCAGAGATCTAGGGACCCAAGTCGGCAGTGACCTCTCATTTGATACCCACGTTGCCAAAGTGGTTAGAAAAACATTCTACCTTGCACACCTCATCATGAAGGGATTCACATCCAGATCCAAGGATGTCATTGTACCCCTATATTCCTCCGTCATCAGACCCATGATTGAGTACAATGCCCCATTTGGTATGTACCTCACCCGGCATTTGCAACAGCTGGAGAGACCACAAAAGTACCTCACCAAGAGGATCAAGGGTCTCCAACATATGTCTTATTCTGCCAGACTAAAGAAACTTCAGCTCTATTCAGTATCATACCACCTGCTCAGAGGTGATCTCTGCCTGACGTACAAGGCCATGTCCAATCAGGATCTGCTGGACATGCTCCACCTCAAAATATCCAAGTCCATCAGGACCACGATAGCTAAAGACTTAAACCTCGGCACAAGTATGAATAGGACATGCTGGAGGGATAGATAATAACCCAGAGGCTTCCCATGCTTTGGAACAAGATCCCAGTTCATATTAGGCAGAGCCCCTCACTGATTCTCTTCAAGAGAAATCTTGATGAGTGGATGGGAGATCGTAAGTTTACCCCAGGGGTCACATCTGTGTCACTGCTAGACAGGGGCACAGTAAACTAATTCTATTATATAAGGGGACCCTCATTGTGTCACTACTAGACACAGTATTCTCAATTTATTCTGTACATTTTTGTACCATTTCATGGGGTGGCAAATGCCACATCACTATGGCTAGGCTTACAAATGCCCCAGGGCAGATAGCCTAGTACTATACTATGAAACTATGAAATGTGTCTAGTTTCAAAAGTTGGAGCTCTACTGTGGTGCAACCACAACTTTTTTACCATTTGATCTCTCTCTGCAGTTGCTTAGACTTCTACATTGTTTACAAGTTGTTGAAACAATTTTGTAGTTCCATGTATTACAGCCATCCAAAGGAAGTGTGTCAGTAATATTGATTTAGAGCAGCTGATGTATATATTTGAAGACAACTGGGTGACAGTGTATCACGTATAAACACAATGGTTCAGTTCAACAGTACGAATGTAGATGTATTGGTCATTAAAACAAGTGGCATGGAAATAAGATATTTTCCCCAACAGTAAAGAGTTCACAAAACATTTGAATTTGTAGCAAAATACTGCATTGTTTTCACAGTGTTTTTTATTACACAGAAACAAACCAATCATAACTGTTAGTAGGATTGCTTAGGTGCAGTAAACCAATCATAACTGTTAGTAGGATTGCTTAGGTGTAGTAAACCAATCATAACTATTAGTAGGATTGCTTAGGTGTAGTAAACCAATCATAACTATTAGTAGGATTGCTTAGGTGTAGTAAACCAATCATAACTGTTAGTAGGATTGCTTAGGTGCAGTAAAATCATGCCTTGCTGTACATGAAGGCTTGCCTCTAGGTTTCAGTCACTGAAGATCTGCACTTGTAAAAAAAACCTCTCCAATGGGTGCATGTTCCAAAACACTGGAATTGTACACCTGCGTTTCAAACTTTGGCTCATTGTCATTCACGTCCTCGGTATGGATGGTAAGTGTAGTGGTAGAAGACAATGGAACACGTGCCTGTCTGATCTGAACTGTCTGCTGCATGTTGTGGACTGTTAACATAAACAGAACAGACTTGTACCCCTTGAGCCCTCAGCTGAATTCCGACAGGCTGCTCATGAAGCTGACATTCATCACACATGCCCCTGCACATGATGATGTCAGCAAATAAAAAAAAAAGGAAATATGGGAATTAAGGAGCACTCGAATTTGTGGCACCCCATTATTTCGACCTCAAAACTGGTAAATACCACAGAATTAGGTACAGTTGAGAGGTCTGATTCGAACTCTTCTCACTGGTCTAACCACTGGTCTGCTTTCATGGAGTGCACAACTGGAAGTTGGTCTAGCTTGTTATCGACAACATCAGCATACTCTGAGAAAAAAGCATCACTGAAGCTGGAACTGGGACATGTGCTTACATGATGGACTTCTTTGGTAAAAGAAAGCAGTTTCATTCTTAAACTGTATCTGAAACCTAATAATGACTGAACAGGTCTTATGACTACATAAAATTGCAAGCTGTAACTATTCCCAGCGGATTAGCATGAAAGCACTACTGAGCCATTGGTTTGAATCTCTTCACCTCCATAAGCATCATGCTTTGCGCAATTAGAAAAATTAAGTTGCTCACCAGCTGTCACTCATGTTTCTGCTGACAGTACATTAGACTTTGAACCAGTGTCTACTTTGAGCTTTGTGTGTTTACCTTTGATCATGATAGTACAAAATACTTCATTCTTTGCCAACAAATCTATTGCATTAACCTTTTCACCGACCACTGATACACTATCTACATAGAAAGTAGGGCTGCAGCTTTCTATATGATTAACCTGATTTTTGAGCGACCTTTCTTAACTGAATGAGAATTGTTGAGTTACAAAATTTTTGAAAGTGGTTCCATTTTTTACACTTGTGGCATTGCTGACTAAATGGTTAAGCACGTCTCTTTTTAGACTCGTGACTGGCACTATAACTGCAATAGTTAACAATAAGACTTGGCTTGGGTTTTCCTGACTCACCCTTATACTGTACTGAGGATATCCATTTTGCTGAGCTAGTCTTGGAATTTTCTAGAAAGTTACGAGTCCTCCCTGGAAAACC
>NC_056732.1:392532093-392627639 GCF_019279795.1 Protopterus annectens | reverse complement strand
CCTGCTCTTTTTTGGATAATGAAATCACCGATATGCATGCCTGGATAACGTACTCAAATGCTATCCCAAAATTTGCTAATGCTGAACTGAAATTCTTATTTCTTGCCTAAAACAAACTTGGCAAAAAGTACATGTGTTACAGTACTTTATATCCCTCCAGGTCGTAACATACCCACATTAAAGAAATACTATCCTGGATAAAGGATACAGTTATCAATGAAACAAGTCATTGTCAGTGACGTTAACCTAGAATGGCAGACCCAATCCTGAGACTGCCCAACTAGCAGCATGATTCTCTGTGGGTTCACATGACTTATCAATACACCAACAACATGAAACAAAAATAATGTCCTTGATTATTAGTCGTGAGATAGTTCATAGGTGTTTACTAGGCTAACAACTACAAGGGCCTTTTTAAGCCTAGCCATGCATCCCAAATTTCTGACGAGTTCTGATACCCTTAGTAAGTGTAAGCATGGACCTGGTAGATGAACCATTTACAGGTTACTTGTCTGCATCAGAGACAGGTGCCAAACCAGGGATGAATTTCCGGTTTCCCATTCAATTGTCCATATTGCACTTGAATTGAATTAGGGAGGAACTCTGGTTCACATGGATGGGGTGCCTGTTCCATAGACGGTGTAGTCTCTGGGATACATACCTATCTCTCCAGCAGGTCCTATTTATATCACAGGCAAGGTTTAAGCCTTTAGAACGGGTAATTCTGGTACTGTTGGTTTTGTGGATATACAGGAGGTCCATCAGAGTGGGGTCTGACAATGCCCTGTATGCCAGGCATAGATCTCCCCTCAAAAGCCTGTAGGAGATAGAATACAGGGAGAGGGCCCTGAGGCGGTCTGCATAGGACATTTTACTTATGCCCTGTATTCTTTTAGTGAGGAACCTCTGTGGATGTTCTAATTGTTGGATATGCCTGGTTAGGCGCGTACCAAAGGGGCATTGTACTCAATGATAAGTCTGATAAATGCTGAATACAGCGGGGCAATGACTTCCTTGGACTTAGATGCCATACCATTGTTTATAAGTTGTGCAACATAGAATGATTTCCTCACCACTGTAGACGTGATGATCAAGGACTAGATTACTATCTATGTGTGTCCCTATGTCATTGAATACTGGGTCAACATAAGGGGTGTGTTGTCAATATGATATTTACCAGGTGTAGATGAGAGTATATGTGCTGTATCTTTAAGAAGCATATCAAGGACTGAACATGCACATATAAATACCAGGCACGTGCTATTCTCAGTGCCATTTTGAGAGTCCAGCCAGAGAGTGAGCATGTATGATTGCAGTAGTTACTTTGTATATAAGTTACTTAAAGTCAGTAAACTTCTATCATGATGTGCTTGTATATAATAAAGCTGCTTGAACAGAAACCATGAAGACTCTTCTATTGTGTCCAAAGTAGGAGAGTGACATGGTTTCAGAACCGGGATTCCAGATAATGATATTCAGAGCCATGAGGTGCAGAGATGACAGTGAAGATAAACTAAAAGAAACAACCACAAAAAAGAGCTAGAAAAGAATCAAAGGTACTGAGAATTCGCACAAACTGCTTATTTTATAAAAAAAGATAAAATGGAGCATTACAAGGGCACAAACTGCATTATTAAACAAGCGGGAGGCACAAAAGGTTTATTAACTAAGCAAAATGTTTAAAACTAAGATAGTTGATGAAACCATTATCAGAAAAGTAAAACGAGTCGGTTTAAAGCAAAACAATTGTGTTTGAAGCAAAATGGGCATGTTTAGAGTAAAATGAGCACAAGAAAAGTACAATGGCCATGAAAAGAGATTAAACATGCAAATCAAATATAATAACGACAGGAAAGGGCACACTAAACATAAATAAAGGAAGGCGACTGCATGTTTTTTGGCAAAGTGCTGTGTTTTGGCATAACTATGACTTAATTTAGCATCAAGGGCATAACTAGAGTTATTCAAAGTATCTTAAAGTGTGTAAAAGTGCTTACAGTATGACGACAGTGTATGCTTATTACTGTGCATGTATTCCAAAGATTTGTGTGTAAAGTGCAACTATTTCGTAAAGTACAGTCAAAGTATAGCCATTTCGAAAAGTTTCTTGTGTTGAGTGTGTCTATTCATAAAGTGCCCCAATTACAGAGGGTTTCTTGCACTGTAAAGAATTGTGTAGCAAGGTATTGCCATTTTGGGGAAATTTCAATGTGCTGTGTACAGTTTATTCGCAAAGTGCAATTACTTCGAAATGTTCATTCACATCGTGCAGTTATTTGAAATGTTTCTTACACTGATAAGAGGTGATTTCTTGCAGTACAGTAATTTCAAAAGTGTTACAGTGCCCAAGAGACTTATTTCACAAAGATCAGTTATACAGAGGCTTGTTGTGCTACTGGGCAAAGTTACAAATACTGGCATAAATTTCTTGCATATGTGCATGTGTGTGTGTTCGTGCTTATTTGCAAAACCCTTCACTGGTATGTGTTAGTATGGCAGATGGATTTTGAAAGCCCTTAGCACTTGTATTTGATTAAAATATTGCAGAGAAATGGAGAATATTTGAGTAGCAGCACAATATTTTTACACAAGCAGCTTATTCAGATAAAGATGCACTCACCAGGGTATTCATTTTGCTAAACCTAGCTGGGCTAGAAGCCATTGAAAGAGAGCATTCATTTGTGTATGCACCACCAGTATATGACGGAGAAGGTGAAAATCATCACATTGTTGTACAGGCTGAATTAAGGGAAAACCCAAAGTGTTTGAAGGACAAATTCAGAGAAATGTGTAACCCCCAAACAAATATTACATTAGAGAGGCATTTGTTTTACACCACAAATCAGAAACCAGGGGAAACTTTTGCAGCTTATGTGGCTGACTTGAGAAATAAAGCCAATATGTGTCAGTTTGGTGGCTTAAAAGATGAGTTAATAAAAGACAGGCTCATGTGTGGTATTAATAGTGTTGCTATGAGAAAGATTTTGCTTCGTGATAGTGATTTAACATTGAGTAAAGCCATTGAGATTTGTCAAATCCATGAAGTTACAGAAAAATACACAAGTATGCTTGCAAGTGTCAAGAGCATGGTTTCAGTGGGCTCCAAAGCAAATTTAGATAGCATGCAACATGTGGCAAACAGAAGTAGGCCTAAGCACATGGCAGCCATAACCCCTTGTGGCTCACCAGGGGTACCACGTAGTTTTCCAACTAGTTCTAAGACCAGTTCAGTTAAAGGAGCATGCTCAGTGCAATATAAATGCGAATTAACAAAACCCAACTCCAGCTTTATTGTTAACTGACACAACTGTGGTGCCAATCATGAGTCTAAAAGAGAGAAATGCTTAGCATTTGGTCAGCAATGTCACAAGTATAAAAAATGGAACTATTTTTAAAAGTTTTGCAAATCAAGCAAACCCCACACTGTTGTAAAGAAGGGTCACACAAAAAAAGCAAATTCATCAAGTAGAGTTTCAGCAGTCAACTTGCTATGTAGATGGCGTGTTAGTAATTGGTGAAAGAGTTGATGCAATGAATTTATTGACAAAGACTGAAGTATTTTGTACAGTCTGGATCAATGGTAAATCCGCAGAGCTTAAAATAGGCATTGGTTTAAAGTGTAATGTTATATCAGCAGACACATTTGCTAAAGTGAGAACTAATGAACAGCTCAATGTGGCCAGTAATGCAAAACTTGTTGCTAATGGAGGTGAAGAAATTCAAACCGAAGGTTCAATGATACTTTCATGTTATTTGGCTAAGGATTGTTACAGCTTGTTATTATATGTAGTCCAAAGGCCAGTACAGTCTTTATTGGGTCTCAAAGACAGTTTGAGAATAAATCTGCTTTCTTTTACTAAAGAAGTTCATCACATAAGTGCATATCCTAGTTTCAATTTTTCTGAAGCCATTTTCTCAGAGTAGGTTCATAGGTTCATAGGTAGGTACTAGGCTATTGGCCCTAGGGCCTATACAAGCCTAGCCAAAAAGGTACCCTGGCTTTTGCCACCCAAGAAAATTATTTTCCTGTACCCCTGTCAAGCAAAACCACAGAAGTGATCCCCGGGGTGAATTTCCTATTACCCATCCAGTCATCAAGATTTTTCTTGAAGAGTGCTAATGAGGAGCTCTATTTGACATAGATAGGTAGTCTGTTCCAGAGTATGGGAAGTCTCTGGGACAGGAATCTATCCCTCCAGCATGTTCTGTTTATTGTGGTGACAAGGTTTAGATCCCTAGTGTGTGTAGCTCGGAGGGATTGGGATTTCTTTAAGTGGAGCATGTCCAACAGCTCTGGGTTTGACATAGCTTTATATGTTAGGCAGAGATCGCCTCTGAGTAGGCGATATACGACGGAGTAAAGCTGGAGTTTTCTGACACGGTCTGCGTAAGGCATCTGTTTGAGGCCAATAATCCTCTTTGTGAGGTATTTTTGTGGCCTTTCCAGTTGTTGTAGATGTCTTGTGAGGTACATACCAAAAGGGGTGTTGTACTCTATAACGGGTCTAATGAGTGATGAGTAGAGGGGAACAATGACCTCTTTTTTTCTGGATGAGAAACCTTTTGTGATGAGGTGTGCCACGTAGAAGGATTTCCTGACCACTGTGGCGATGTGATTATCAAAGGAGAGACTACTGGCCACCTGTGTCCCAAGGTCTCTCATCACACTTTCGGTGTTAAGTAGATTACCACCTATGTGGTAGTTCATGGGTACAGAGTTTTTACCAAAGGAGATGACAATGCACTTTTTGGCATTGAACTTGAGACCATGTCTTTGACACCAGGCATCTGTCTCATTGAGGCCCTTTTGTAGAATGTCCACAGCATTAAGAGTTTTGATTATGGCTCCTAGTTTGCAGTCATCTGCGAATTTAGTTAGCCAAAGACCTTCTGTGTTAGCCTGTACTTCAGAGAAGTAGATACCAAACAGGAGACAACCCAGGACTGAACCCTGTGGTACTCCACTTGTCACTGGTCTGAAGTCTAATTTGGAGTCTGCTACTTTCACAGTGTGGGTTCTGTCAGTAAGCCAGTTGGCAACCCATCTTGTGACATAGGGATTTATACCTAGTTTAGTGAGTTTATCTATAATTCCAGAGCGGGGGATTGTGTTGAATGCCTTGGCGAGATCTAGATAGGCTGTGTGAACCACCTTACCCTCATCTATGGCTTTGTTGACTACTTCAAAGAAGTCTATCAGGTTTAGAAGACATGTGTGGGGTCCAGAGTTTGGAGATCTCCAATGTCTTTGTTTATGAGTTCCATGATGATACGTTCCATGGCCTTGCAGACGAGGCTCGTCAGGCTAATGGGGCAGTAGTTCCCGGGGTCTGTTGTGGCCCCCCTTTATGGAGTGGGATAACTGTCATGGTGCACCATTCAATGGGCACAAAGCCTGAAGTGAGGCTATGATTGAACATAGTACTTAGGTGGGGTGCCAGTTCATTCTGTAGTTCATGTAGAAGGCAGCCTGGGATGTTGTCAGGTCCCATGGATGCTGTGTTCTTGGCTTTGGAGAGTGAGCTTTTTACCTGTGCAGCTGTGATTACAGGAACTTTACATTCTTCCAGTATAAAAATGGGCCCTTTAGGGGGTGAGAGGGGGTAAAGTTAACACTGAACCTATCTGCCAGGATGTTGGCAATATCAGTTGGTTCTGTATATTTAGTGCCATTGTGCTGTATCTCAAAGCAAATCTGAGTGTTGCCATTGAGATTTTTGACATAGCTATAGAATGCTTTGTGGTTGTCTTTAGAATCAGTGGCAATTTTGCTTTCATAACTAGCTTTCGAGGATTTTATGAGGGATCTCAGCTTCTTACTGAGGCTGACCAGGGAGTTCCTCCAGTTGTGGGATTTTACTCTTTTTTGTAACAGTTTCTTTCTTCTGTTGTAGAGTTTGTTTATGGCAGAAGACCACCAGATTGGCTTCCTTTTTTTGGAGGATAGCATCTTGGTTCTGTTAGGGATAGCACGATCTATGCACTCGTGTAAGTACTTGTAAAGTGCATTTGTGTAGGATTCAGCAGTAGTACCTCTATTGTCCATCTGCATGGGTGTCGTGAAGTTTGCCACTTCTGTCTTAAGAAGCGTGAAGTTGGCTTTGGAGAATTTTTTTATGGTTGTTTTCCTAATGGGGGGTGGGAGCGGGATGTGGATGTCTAGGGTGATCAGCCTGTGGTCGGATCTGACCAACGAGGAGCTGACCTCTGGTGTGGAACACCAGTCACCCATGTTGGTGATGACCAGGTCTAGGATATTGCTGCCCTTGGTGGGGGTGTGGATAAGTTGATCCAAGGTGTTGGAATTGATGATTTCCAGAAACCGTTGAGCAAAAGAGTTGGTACATGAGTAGTTTTCCCAGTTAATGGTAGGGTAGTTGAAATCACCCATTATTAGAGTGTTGGGTTGTACCTTAATATTTTCCAGTGTATCAAGAAAAGAGGAGTGGGAATCCTAGAGCATGGTGAGGGGTCTGTAGCAAGCTACAATCTGGATTGCGGGTTTGTCCAGAGTTAGTTGAACTTGGATAATCTCGGATGCATTATGCTGAGCAACTAGCTTGGAGGTGTGGATATCCTTAATGAATATGGACACGCCTCCACCTTTAGTGTTTCAGTCCGGGTTTGGTGGCCGAAAGGTGTGGTATGAATTATAGCCTGGTAATGCAGGGGTGCTCTCTGGAGCTTTGAAACAGGTCTCTGTCACTGCACAGATGTCAATATTCTCCATTTTAAGGAGTGCCTCGAGTGAGTGCCTTTTGAGGTTTAGACTTCTAGCATTAAGTAGCATTACCCTCAGATTTTGCTTGCTTGTACCTGTTACGGTGGTGGATTTGTCATTTGAACCTTGCCTAAAAAAGGCACTATAGGGGTGGCAAGAGCCTTTTCCAGTATCCGGAATCTCAGGGGAGACAGGTGCAGGCAATCTCTGACAAAGCAGCGTGGTCTGTCGATCATGTCATCCCAGGCAGGCAGATACTGGATTCCCTTAGAATGACACCAGAAGCTTTACCAATTGTTAAAGTCAATCATTTTGTCCTTGTACTGTGGTGTCATTCTGGGTGATGGCAGGATGCTACTCAGGGTTAGGGTCATACCGGCCTGGGCTACAAGATCAGAGAGCTCCTCCGTGTCTCTTTTCATGTAGTCCAGGGAGGTACATCTCAGGTCATTTACACCAACATGGAAAATGACAGAGTCATATTTGTACTTGTTGTGGAGTGACCTGAGTGTGTGCATTATGTGGTGGATCCTGGCACCTGACAGGCAGCTGACAGTAACTTTTTTGTTGTTTAGCCTAGTGAGTGCAACATCAGTGTGCCTGACTATAGAGTCACCTATGACTAGAGTGTTGGGTATGTTATGCCTTATGGGCTGTAGTTGAGGGGCACACTGAGTATGCAGGCTATGTGTCATTTGGGTTGTGTTGGGAGGTGGAGGTTTCTTGCATTTCTGCTTTGGAGGTCTCTGTTGCTTGGGCAGATTTGTACTGAGAGCCTCCGTGAATGTAGGTGTGTGTTTTGTGTTTCTATGTGTGTGTTTTCGTGGTGTAGGTTTTGCGGGACTATGTGATGAGTGTGGTGCGGTGCAAGTGTTTACCTTCTCCTCTTGACTGTCTAGGTAGACAGAAGAAAACACCGGGAGCTGACCTTTAGACATGCCTGAATAGGTGCTTATTTATTAAGTACTAAAAACTGTTTTCCTCTAGACAAGTGAGGAAAGTTGAGTGCTGTAGTAATTTGTAACTTATTTAGTGCTTACAATGAGTTGTGAACAAGTGCTGAGATCAAAGAAACAGATGAGTGTTAAAGCTAAAATGCTGGCTAGTAGCAAGGGAAATTTTGAAGAACAGACTTTATGGCACCAGGAATAGTTTAACCCCAGTTAAGTGGGGGGGGGGCTTAGTAGCTCACAAACAGTCCTGGACACAGCAAATCCATATCTGACCTGCCACAGGAAAGGGGGGAAGCAAGCTTAGAATTTTTTTTCCCAGTAAAGTGGAAATGGAGAAAGCTGGAACAGAAGTTAATTCAATGTTAAGAATCTGAGTGGGTTGGCCTTCATAAATGTTCTCTATTAGATTGAGTGAACTAATGACACTAGACTGGGAGGAGTGTCACAGATCAAATATACAGTATGGGTGGGCAACTGCAAAGCCACCAAGTATAAGAACACACAACACTAGGGAGAGTGGGTGGGAAAAATTACAGTTCCTAGCTGTAGCCACTAAATCAAAGTTTTAAACAGATCAAGGAGCAGACTCAACAATGCTTTTAACTGTAAACAGACAAAAATGCACAGAAAAGCTCGGATAGAGCACTCACAAACAGAAAATACAACTCTCAGTATGAAAAAGCAGTTTACAGTTAAGTAATGTTAAAACAGTATAAAACAGTACATAAATGCAGTGAAACAATAAAAAAAGCTTTATAACAGTGCAAAATATAGTAGATCAACTGTATAGCACAATTATAAGCATTTCAGAAGTGCAGTTCAGTGAAATAAGTGTAAGAAATAACTTATCCTGCTCTTGGAATCTTAAGGATTTCCACTTATGCAATGCAATCCAGAGCCTGACAATACAAGCAGAACCTTTATAAGACACAAGGTTTATATAGCAGTAAGAATGGAAGAGTTGGAAGATCAGATTACTACTCAGCCCCTGCTATTACCCAATCGCTCGTACTACAGAAGATCAGGAGGCCTTGTTACTCTCAATAACAATGAAGACAATCAACAGAAAATGGCTGCCAGAAACACAGGAAACTCAAGCAAAACTACCAGCCTAGACAACAGGCCTCTATCAAGATTATGAAACCTGAGCAGAACACAGAAACCTCACTTTAAAAACGTAGAAAGAACAGCCACAAAAAGAAAATACAAGCCTTAGTATGAAAAAGCAGTTCACAATTTAGTAATTTAAATAAAAAATGCAATTATAGTAATTCACACTATTACAGTTCCTAGCTGTAGCCACTAAATTAAAGTTTTAAACAGACTAAGGAGCAGACTCGAGAATGCTTTTAACTGTAAATGACAAAAATGCACAGAAAAGCTCGGATAGAGCACTCACAAACAGAAAATACAACTCTCAGTATGAAAAGCAGTTTACAGTTAAGTAATGTTAAAACAGTATAAAACAGTACGTAAATGCAGTGAAACAACAAAATAGCTTTATAACAGTGCAAAATATAGTAGATCAACTGTATAGCACAATTATAAGCATTTCAGAAGTGCAGTTCAGTGAAATAAGTGTAAGAAATAACTTATCCTGCTCTTGGAATCTTAAGGATTTCCACTTATGCAATGCAATCCAGAGCCTGACAATACAAGCAGAACCTTTATAAGACACAAGGTTTATATAGCAGTAAGAATGGAAGAGTTGGAAGATCAGATTACTACTCAGCCCCTGCTATTACCCAATCGCTCGTACTACAGAAGATCAGGAGGCCTTGTTACTCTCAATAACAATGAAGACAATCAACAGAAAATGGCTGCCAGAAACACAGGAAACTCAAGCAAAACTACCAGCCTAGACAACAGGCCTCTATCAAGATTATGCCACCTGAGCAGAACACAGAAACCTCACTTTAAAAACGTAGAAAGAACAGCCACAAAAAGAAAATACAAGCCTTAGTATGAAAAGCAGTTCACAATTTAGTAATTTAAATAAAAAATGCAATTATAGTAATTCACACTATTACAGTTCCTAGCTGTAGCCACTAAATTAAAGTTTTAAACAGACTAAGGAGCAGACTCGAGAATGCTTTTAACTGTAAATGACAAAATGCACAGAAAAGCTCGGATAGAGCACTCACAAACAGAAACTACAGCTCTCAGTATGAAAAGCAGTTTACAGTTAAGTAATGTTAAAACAGTATAAAACAGTACATAAATGCAGTGAAACAACAAAATAGCTTTATAACAGTGCAAAATATAGTAGATCAACTGTATAGCACAATTATAAGCATTTCAGAAGTGCAGTTCAGTGAAATAAGTGTAAGAAATAACTTATCCTGCTCTTGGAATCTTAAGGAATTTCCACTTATGCAATGCAATCCAGAGCCTGACAATACAAGCAGAACCTTTATAAGACACAGGGTTTATATAGCAGTAAGAATGGAAGAGTTGGAAGATCAGATTGCTACTCAGCCCCTGCTATTACCCAATCACTCATACTACAGAAGATCAGGAGGCCTTGTTACTCTCAATAATAATGAAGACAATCAGCAGAAAATGGCTGCCAGAAACACAGGAAACTCAAACAAAACTACCAGCCTAGACAACAGGCCTCTATCAAGATTATGCCACCTGAGCAGAACACAGAAACCTCACTTTAAAAGCATAGAAAGAACACCCACAAAGAGAAAATAGAAGCCTTAGTATGAAAAAGCAGTTTACAATTTAGTAATTTAAATAAAAAATGCAATTATAGTGATGCACACTATTACAGTTCCTAGCTGTAGCCACCAAATGAAAATTTTAAACTGACTAAGGACCAGACTCGAGAATGCTTTTAACTGTAAATGACAAAATGCACAGAAAAGCTCGGATAGAGCACTCACAAACAGAAAATACAACTCTCAGTATGAAAAGCAGTTTACAGTTAAGTAATGTTAAAACAGTATAAAACAGTACATAAATGCAGTGAAACAATAAAAAAGCTTTATAACAGTACAAAATATAGTAGATCAACTGTATAGCACAATTATAAGCATTTCAGAAGTGCAGTTCAGTGAAATAAGTGTAAGAAATAACTTTTCCTGCTCTTGGAATCTTAAGGAATTTCCACTTATGCAATGCAATCCAGAGCCTGACAATACAAGCAGAACCTTTATAAGACACAGGGTTTATATAGCAGTAAGAATGGAAGAGTTGGAAGATCAGATTACTACTCAGCCCCTGCTATTACCCAATCACTCGTACTACAGAAGATCAGGAGGCCTTGTTACTCTCAATAATAATGAAGACAATCACCAGAAAATGGCTGCCAGAAACACAGGAAACTCAAGCAAAACTACCAGCCTAGACAACAGGCCTCTATCAAGATTATGCCACCTGAGCAGAACACAGAAACCTCACTTTAAAAGCATAGAAAGAACACCCACAAAGAGAAAATACAAGTTTTAGTATGAAAAAGCCGTTTTCAATCTAGTAATTTAAAATAAATGCAATTATAGTAAAGCACACTATTACATTCCTAGCTGTAGCCACTAAATTAAAGTTTTAAACAGATCAAGGAGCAGACTCAAGAATGCTTTTAACTGTAAACAGACAAAAATGCACAGAAAAGCTCGGATAGAGCACTCACAAACAGAAAATACAACTCTCAGTATGAAAAAGCAGTTTACAGTTAAGTAATGTTAAAACAGTATAAAACAGTACATAAATGCAGTGAAACAATAAAAAAGCTTTATAACAGTGCAAAATGTAGTAGATCAACTGTATAGCACAATTATAAGCATTTCAAAAGTGCAGTTCAGTGAAATAAGTGTAAGAAATAACTTATCCTGCTCTTGGAATCTTAAGGAATTTCCACTTATGCAATGCAATCCAGAGCCTGACAATACAAGCAGAACCTTTATAAGACACAGGGTTTATATAGCAGTAAGAATGGAAGAGTTGGATGATCAGATTACTAATCAGCCCCTGCTATTACCCAATCACTCGTACTACAGAAGGTAAGGAGGCCTTGTTACTCTCAATAATAATGAAGACAATCACCAGAAAATGGCTGCCAGAAACACAGGATACTCAAACAAAACTACCAGCCTAGACAACAGGCCTCTATCAAGATTATGCCACCTGAGCAGAACACAGAAACCTCACTTTAAAAGCATAGAAAGAACACCCACAAAGAGAAAATACAAGTTTTAGTATGAAAACGCAGTTTACAATTTAGTAATTTAAATAAAAAATGCAATTATAGTAATGCACACTATTACAGTTCCTAGCTGTAGCCACTAAATTAAAGTTTTAAACAGACCAAGGAGCAGACTTGAGAATGCTTTTAACTGTAAACAGACAAAAATGCACAGAAAAGCTCGGATAGAGCACTCACAAACAGAAAATACAACTCTCAGTATGAAAAAGCAGTTTACAGTTAAGTAATGTTAAAACAGTATAAAACAGTACATAAATGCAGTAAATGGATCAGAAGTGAAGCAACAGTCCTGCCAAAAGGTGCTCCTTCCAAACAAAAAAATCCAGAAGAAAATGGTAAAAGGAGTACCAAACCACGATGGAAATAATGATGAATAAGTCCCAGTAAAACCCAACAGGAAAAGTCTTTATTATAAACCTCACTTTAAAAGCATAGAAAGAACACCCACAAAGAGAAAATACAAGCCTCAGTGTGAAAAAGCAGTTTACAATTTAGTAATTTAAATAAAAAAATGCAATTATAGTAATGCACACTATTACAGTTCCTAGCTGTAGCCACTAAATGAAAGTTTTAAACAGATCAAAGAGCAGACTCGAGAATGCTTTTAACTGTAAACAGACAAAAATGCACAGAAAAGCTCAGATAGAGCACTCATAAACAGAAAATACAACTCTCAGTATGAAAGAGCGGTTTACAGTTAAGTAATGTTAAAACAGTATAAAACAGTACATAAATGCAGTGAAACAATAAAAAAAGCTTTATAACAGTGCAAAATATAGTAGATCAACTGTATAGCACAATTATAAGCATTTCAGAAGTGCAGTTCAGTGAAATAAGTGTAAGAAATAACTTATCCTGCTCTTGGAATCTTAAGGATTTCCACTTATGCAATGCAATCCAGAGCCTGACAATACAAGCAGAACCTTTATAAGACACAAGGTTTATATAGCAGTAAGAATGGAAGAGTTGGAAGATCAGATTACTACTCAGCCCCTGCTATTACCCAATCGCCAGACTACAGAAGATCAGGAGGCCTTGTTACTCTCAATAACAATGAAGACAATCAACAGAAAATGGCTGCCAGAAACACAGGAAACTCAAGCAAAACTACCAGCCTAGACAACAGGCCTCTATCAAGATTATGAAACCTGAGCAGAACACAGAAACCTCACTTTAAAAACGTAGAAAGAACAGCCACAAAAAGAAAATACAAGCCTTAGTATGAAAAAGCAGTTCACAATTTAGTAATTTAAATAAAAAATGCAATTATAGTAATTCACACTATTACAGTTCCTAGCTGTAGCCACTAAATTAAAGTTTTAAACAGACTAAGGAGCAGACTCGAGAATGCTTTTAACTGTAAATGACAAAAATGCACAGAAAAGCTCGGATAGAGCACTCACAAACAGAAAATACAACTCTCAGTATGAAAAAGCAGTTTACAGTTAAGTAATGTTAAAACAGTATAAAACAGTACGTAAATGCAGTGAAACAACAAAATACCTTTATAACAGTGCAAAATATAGTAGATCAACTGTATAGCACAATTATAAGCATTTCAGAAGTGCAGTTCAGTGAAATAAGTGTAAGAAATAACTTATCCTGCTCTTGGAATCTTAAGGATTTCCACTTATGCAATGCAATCCAGAGCCTGACAATACAAGCAGAACCTTTATAAGACACAAGGTTTATATAGCAGTAAGAATGGAAGAGTTGGAAGATCAGATTACTACTCAGCCCCTGCTATTACCCAATCGCTCGTACTACAGAAGATCAGGAGGCCTTGTTACTCTCAATAACAATGAAGACAATCAACAGAAAATGGCTGCCAGAAACACAGGAAACTCAAGCAAAACTACCAGCCTAGACAACAGGCCTCTATCAAGATTATGCCACCTGAGCAGAACACAGAAACCTCACTTTAAAAACGTAGAAAGAACAGCCACAAAAAGAAAATACAAGCCTTAGTATGAAAAAGCAGTTCACAATTTAGTAATTTAAATAAAAAATGCAATTATAGTAATTCACACTATTACAGTTCCTAGCTGTAGCCACTAAATTAAAGTTTTAAACAGACTAAGGAGCAGACTCGAGAATGCTTTTAACTGTAAATGACAAAAATGCACAGAAAAGCTCGGATAGAGCACTCACAAACAGAAAATACAACTCTCAGTATGAAAAAGCAGTTTACAGTTAAGTAATGTTAAAACAGTATAAAACAGTACGTAAATGCAGTGAAACAACAAAATAGCTTTATAACAGTGCAAAATATAGTAGATCAACTGTATAGCACAATTATAAGCATTTCAGAAGTGCAGTTCAGTGAAATAAGTGTAAGAAATAACTTATCCTGCTCTTGGAATCTTAAGGAATTTCCACTTATGCAATGCAATCCAGAGCCTGACAATACAAGCAGAACCTTTATAAGACACAGGGTTTATATAGCAGTAAGAATGGAAGAGTTGGAAGATCAGATTGCTACTCAGCCCCTGCTATTACCCAATCACTCATACTACAGAAGATCAGGAGGCCTTGTTACTCTCAATAATAATGAAGACAATCAGCAGAAAATGGCTGCCAGAAACACAGGAAACTCAAACAAAACTACCAGCCTAGACAACAGGCCTCTATCAAGATTATGCCACCTGAGCAGAACACAGAAACCTCACTTTAAAAGCATAGAAAGAACACCCACAAAGAGAAAATAGAAGCCTTAGTATGAAAAAGCAGTTTACAATTTAGTAATTTAAATAAAAAATGCAATTATAGTGATGCACACTATTACAGTTCCTAGCTGTAGCCACCAAATGAAAATTTTAAACTGACTAAGGACCAGACTCGAGAATGCTTTTAACTGTAAATGACAAAAATGCACAGAAAAGCTCGGATAGAGCACTCACAAACAGAAAATACAACTCTCAGTATGAAAAAGCAGTTTACAGTTAAGTAATGTTAAAACAGTATAAAACAGTACATAAATGCAGTGAAACAATAAAAAAGCTTTATAACAGTACAAAATATAGTAGATCAACTGTATAGCACAATTATAAGCATTTCAGAAGTGCAGTTCAGTGAAATAAGTGTAAGAAATAACTTTTCCTGCTCTTGGAATCTTAAGGAATTTCCACTTATGCAATGCAATCCAGAGCCTGACAATACAAGCAGAACCTTTATAAGACACAGGGTTTATATAGCAGTAAGAATGGAAGAGTTGGAAGATCAGATTACTACTCAGCCCCTGCTATTACCCAATCACTCGTACTACAGAAGATCAGGAGGCCTTGTTACTCTCAATAATAATGAAGACAATCACCAGAAAATGGCTGCCAGAAACACAGGAAACTCAAGCAAAACTACCAGCCTAGACAACAGGCCTCTATCAAGATTATGCCACCTGAGCAGAACACAGAAACCTCACTTTAAAAGCATAGAAAGAACACCCACAAAGAGAAAATACAAGTTTTAGTATGAAAAAGCAGTTTACAATTTAGTAATTTAAATAAAAAATGCAATTATAGTAATGCACACTATTACAGTTCCTAGCTGTAGCCACTAAATTAAAGTTTTAAACAGACCAAGGAGCAGACTCAAGAATGCTTTTAACTGTAAACAGACAAAAATGCACAGAAAATCTCGGATAGAGCACTCACAAACAGAAAATACAACTCTCAGTATGAAAAAGCAGTTTACAGTTAAGTAATGTTAAAACAGTATAAAACAGTACATAAATGCAGTGAAACAATAAAAAAGCTTTATAACAGTGCAAAATATAGTAGATCAACTGTATAGCACAATTATAAGCATTTCAAAAGTGCAGTTCAGTGAAATAAGTGTAAGAAATAACTTATCCTGCTCTTGGAATCTTAAGGAATTTCCACTTATGCAATGCAATCCAGAGCCTGACAATACAAGCAGAACCTTTATAAGACACAGGGTTTATATAGCAGTAAGAATGGAAGAGTTGGATGATCAGATTACTAATCAGCCCCTGCTATTACCCAATCACTCGTACTACAGAAGGTAAGGAGGCCTTGTTACTCTCAATAATAATGAAGACAATCACCAGAAAATGGCTGCCAGAAACACAGGATACTCAAACAAAACTACCAGCCTAGACAACAGGCCTCTATCAAGATTATGCCACCTGAGCAGAACACAGAAACCTCACTTTAAAAGCATAGAAAGAACACCCACAAAGAGAAAATACAAGTTTTAGTATGAAAAAGCAGTTTACAATTTAGTAATTTAAATAAAAAATGCAATTATAGTAATGCACACTATTACAGTTCCTAGCTGTAGCCACTAAATTAAAGTTTTAAACAGACCAAGGAGCAGACTTGAGAATGCTTTTAACTGTAAACAGACAAAAATGCACAGAAAAGCTCGGATAGAGCACTCACAAACAGAAAATACAACTCTCAGTATGAAAAGCAGTTTACAGTTAAGTAATGTTAAAACAGTATAAAACAGTACATAAATGCAGTAAATGGATCAGAAGTGAAGCAACAGTCCTGCCAAAAGGTGCTCCTTCCAAACAAAAAAATCCAGAAGAAAATGGTAAAAGGAGTACCAAACCACGATGGAAATAATGATGAATAAGTCCCAGTAAAACCCAACAGGAAAAGTCTTTATTATAAACCTCACTTTAAAAGCATAGAAAGAACACCCACAAAGAGAAAATACAAGCCTCAGTGTGAAAAAGCAGTTTACAATTTAGTAATTTAAATAAAAAAATGCAATTATAGTAATGCACACTATTACAGTTCCTAGCTGTAGCCACTAAATGAAAGTTTTAAACAGATCAAAGAGCAGACTCGAGAATGCTTTTAACTGTAAACAGACAAAAAATGCACAGAAAAGCTCAGATAGAGCACTCATAAACAGAAAATACAACTCTCAGTATGAAAGAGCGGTTTACAGTTAAGTAATGTTAAAACAGTATAAAACAGTACATAAATGCAGTGAAACAATAAAAGAAGCTTTATAACAGTGCAAAACATAGTAGTAGGCTGATGTTTTCGATGGCAAGTTGGGCAAACTTCCAGTTGTGTATTCCATGAAGTTAGACCCAAAGGTTCCAGTAGTCAAACCAGCAAGAAGAGTTCTGATAGCTATGCAGGATAAAGTCAAGGCTCAGCTGGATAAAATGGTACTGCAAGGTGTAATTTGTCCAGTTACAGAACCAACTGAATGGGTGTTATCTATGGTAGCAGCTCACAAAAAAGGCTCAGACAAAATCAGAATATGTATCAACCCAAGAGATTTGAACAAAGCATTGAAGAGACTGCATCATCCAATGCATACAGTTGAAGAGGTTGCAGCTCTAATATCGAGTGCACTGTTTTTTCTGTGTTGGAAGCAAAAAGTTCATTTTGGCAAGTGATGCTTGATCTCAAATCCTCATTGCTAACCACTTTTGATACCCCATTTGGCAGATACAGATTCCTAAGGATGCCATTTGCAATAAAGTCTGCAAGTAAAGTCTTCTAGGGTGCAATGGAGAACATTTTTTTGGGTTATCCTTGTGCTATAATAGTAGATGATTTGTTGGTTGTAAGCAATGGTGAAGCAGAGCATGACAGAAACCTAAAGAGAGTTCTAGACAGAGCATGTGAAGTAAACTTGAAGCTCAATCCTCTGAAGTGCAAATTCAGACTACTAGAAGTTACATATGTAGGTCATTTATTTACCAGTACTGGCCTGAGACCAGACCTGACCAAGCAAGCAGCTATTCTTGAGCTATCAGCACCAGATAATATTCAAGCTCTACAGTATTTCCTAGGCATGGTCAACTATTTAGGCTAGTTTATGCCTGACTTCAGTGAGTTTGACAGCACCTTTAGGAGAGATGATGCACAAAAATGTTACATGGTCTTGGTTGTAACAGCACCAGAAGGCATTTGAAGACCTTAAGCAGAAAATTGCCACCCCACCTATATTAAGATACTATGATATGAACAAACCAGTCAGTCTTTCCTGCAATGCTTCAAAATTTGGTCTTGCTGCAGTTATTCTTCAAGATGACAGACCAGAAGCCTATGCATATAGAACACTTAAATAAACTGAAATGCAATATGCTCAAATTGAGGAAGAACTTTTGACATTAGTATTTGCTTGTTCAAAGTTTCATGATTATATCTATGGTCGAGCTATTCAGATTGAAACTGACCACCAACCTCTAGTTACTATTCAAAAGAAGCCTATGCATTCAGCTCCAGCGGGATTACAAAGAATGGTGCTCAAATTGCAAAAGTACAGCTTCAAAATGGTCTATACAAAAGGCAAACTATTTTATCTGGCTGATACCTTATCCATATCACCCATAAATATGACAAAAAGCTTGATGCAGAGAATTTTGACTTTGATGTGATGGCAGTGTATAATTTCTCTACCACTATACTTGATGAGCTGAGATATCATACAAAGACTGATCCAATTTTGCAAAAGCTCAATCACTACATTAATGTTGGGTGGCCGTCAATGCAATCTAGTGTACCACCTGAAGTGCAAATCTGTTTTCCTTACAGAGGTGAAATGTTGATGGAAGATGGTATTATTTGCAAAGGTCCTAAAACTGTTGTTCCTGCTTCCTTACAAAAATATATCCAGATTTTCCATCATGGTTACCCACGTTCCACATCCACTAAGAAAAGAGCGGAAGAACTAGTATTTTGGCCTTCATTACTGAAAGACATTGATAAAGTACTTTCTTCTTGTTCAGTATGCAATAGTACTAAACCTCATTTGCAAAGAGAACCGCTTCAGCTAAGTCAAGTTACAGAACTAACTTGGTCAACGGTAGCCACTGATATCTTCGAGTGGGACAATCAACACTACTTAGAATTGGTAGACTCTTAATCAAATTGGTTTGCAGTGCAGAGTGCAAAGCAATTACTTGAAAGGTCAAAGCATGACAATACTGATTGCTTTTTGAATTTACTTAATCTCAGAAACATACCCCGTGACGATATACTTGCCTCACCTGATCAAAGACTTCTGTCCAGGCAAACCAGAATTATGCTACCTCTTAGTTCCAATTTATTGAGGCCTAAAGCTAAGAACAACAGAACTATCAAGGCTCAATTATTCAAGAAGTGATCTATCTAGAAGTCCAGTTATGATAAATTGAGCAGATTTCTTTGTCCATTGAGGGAAAGGGTGACAGTGAGGATACAAATGGTGAAAGGTTTCTACCATATTGGTCAAGTTACAAGTATACATACTGAGCTGAGATCCTACCTTGCAGATTCTGAGGGTATGGAGTACAGGAGAAATCACAGAGATCTTCTTCCTATACCAAAATCATCATCACAACATTGTTCCTGTGATACAGAGTCTAGTGTTGTTCCCATCCCAGAATGTGTTTCAACCTTTACTTCCATTCCTGAGGATGTTCCAAATATCCCAAGGTTGAACGTTCTGTAAAGACAGCTCCAGTTGCTAAACCTAATTCCCAGTTTTACGTCACACGATATGGTCAGATTTCCAAGCCCAGTGTGAAATACACAGCAACATGGACATAACAGAAGATATATGTACCTAGTCTTGTATAATTGCATGACAAAGAACTACTTGTATTATCTGCATGCCAAATGAATTCATAGCATTGCATGATCTATTTCTCAAAGTAGATCAGAGTGTATGTGCTGTATCTTTAAGAAGCATATCAAGGACTGAGCGTGCACATATAAATACTGGGCACATGCTATTCCCAGTGCTATTTTGAGAGTCCAGCCAGAGAGTGAGCATGTATGATTGCAGTAGTTAGTTTGTATATAAGTTACTTAAAGTCAGTAAACTCCTATCGTGATGTGTTTGTATATAATAAAGCTTCTTGAACAGAACCCATGAAGACTCTTCTATTATGTTCAAAGTAGGAGAGCAACACCAACGACAGATGACTTCCCATAGGATATTATTATGCATTTCTTGGCTTTTAGTTTTAGTCCATGGCTCAGACACCAGTTGTTTGTCTCTGTCAGCCCCTCCTGGAGAACATTTGTGTCAAAGTGAGATTCAGTGACAGCTCCTAATTTGCAATCATCTGCAAATTTAGTCAGCCAGAGACCACTGACATTGACCATCACTTCTGAGAAGTAAATGCCAAAAAGGAGGAGTCCAAGGACTTATCCCTGATGGACTCCACTTGTGACTGGCCTCTTTGTAGAGGTGGATTCTCCAGTTCTAACTTCCTTGGTCCTGTCTGAGCCAGTTGGCTATCCACCAGGTGACTTACAGGTTTGTACCTATCCTCTTGAGTTTGTCAGCAATGCCTGAGTGGGATATTGCGTCAAATACCTAGGCCAGGTCAAGGTAGGCAGTGTGAATGATTTTGCCCTCATCCATTGCTTTGGTGACTTTCTCAAAGAAGTCCACTAGGATGAGTAGACATGATCTGCCATTGACGAAACCAGACTGGGTTGGGTCTAGTTTCTCGAGGCTTAATATATCTCTATTGATTATCTCCATGATAGTTTCTTCCATGGCTTTACATATAAGACTAGTGAGACTTATGAGTCTGTAGTTTTCAGGGTCTGTAGATGGCCCACCTTTGTGCAGAGGGATGACTGATGTTTTTTTTTCCATTCATGAGGTACGAAGTCTGATGGAGTATACAGTTAAATAGTAATTCCAGAGGCCCAGATAGGTCACGTTTCATGCTATTTAGAAGTCATCCTGGGATATTGTCTGGGTCCAATCCATTGATGCAGTGTTCTTGGTTTTAGAGAGAGCATTAAGGACCTGTTCCCTAGTGGTAGTAGGGGGAGTTATATTTGATGATATTTCCTGAGGGAAGGTTGAGGGGAGATGTAAAGTTTGAGCTGAATTTATCAGCCAGGAGGTTTGCTATATCTTCGGGCTCAGTATAGGTGGCTCCATTTACAATGAGCTCTGCACACAATTGTTTATTACCTTTGAGGTTGCGGACATAGCTAAAAAATGCTTTGTGATTGTCCTTGGCTTGGGAGGCCAAACTTACCTCAAATTTGGCTTTGGTAGACTGTATTTGTCCTCTGAGTTGTTTTAGTTTGATGAGAGTACTTTTATCCTGATGGGTGCTGCACCTCCTAATTATTGCCATGATTTTCTTCCTCCTGTTATACAGCCTATTGATTTTGTGATTCCATCAGGGTGGCTTGTTTTCTTGAGTTAGTTCGGTACTTCTTCCTGGTGGGTACAGCTACCTCTATGCAGCTATTAACATGCTTGTACAGGGTTTCTATGAACAGTTCTGCATTGTAGTGACAGAAGTTTCCTCAGGGTTTATGGGGGCTTGAAATTTTGCCAGGTTCTCACTTAATAGCAGGAGGTTAGCCTTAGAATAGTTCCCATATATTCTAGGTTTAGCTGGAGATCCAGGTTTTATTTTTACTTCAAAGGAGACCATTTTGTTGTCTGACTTTACCAGGGAAAGGCATTACAGTAGGGGGTGTGCAGCAGTCTCCAATATTAGTGAGGACCAGATCCAGTATGGTTGCACCCCTGGTTGGTGTATTGGCTATCTGGTCCAGGGAGTTTGTATTTTCGGTGTTGTATAGGATTCCCAGTTGATTGTGAGGTAATTAAAGTCATCTATGAATATGGTATTGGGATGGATGGTTAATGTTTCTAATAAGTTTAAATACATGATATGGGTTTCCTGGGTCACAGGGGGGACCTATAGCTTGCAAGGAAGTGGTATCGGATTTTACCTAAGGTGATTCGAACATGGAGCAGCTCAAGTGCATTGTCCTGTTTGACCAGCCTTGAAGTATATCTATTTTTGATGTAGATAGAGACACCTCCACCTTTTGTCCCTGCCTGTGAAGTAGCTGGTCTAAATGTGTGGAAGGCATTATAACCTTGCACTGTTGGTATGCTCTCTGCAGCTTTAAACCATGTCTCAGTGACTGCACAGATGTCAGCATTCTCTAGGGTAAAAAGATCTTATATAGAGTGGAGTTTTTTGTTTAGACTCCTAACATTGAGCAGTAATGTCTGTATTTGTTGCACACTATTCCTGGTATTTGCTTTTATACTAAACTTTTTATCAAAACATGAATATCACTTTTAGAGATTATGGACCATTTTTCTGTCCTGCCCATGTTTTTACATGTCTGAAGTCTGGGGATGATGACCATCAGAATCAGACCTGCTGTCATAGGTTCATAGGTGTATACTAGGCTAATAACCACTGGGGCCTTTATCAGCATAGTCATACAACCCAAATGTATCCCATGAGTTATTGTTCTTTAAAGGTTATTTTAAAGGATGTTTGTTAGGGCATGATTTAACAGCTACCTCTGTCATCAGAAATGCAGGTGTCATACCAGGGTGAATTTCTGATTTCCCATCCCCTGGTCCAGGTTGTGCTTGATTAGGGTTAGGAAAGGGCCTTGCTTCACATGAATGGGAAGCCTATTCCAGGGAATGAAGATTTTCTGAGATACATACCTGTCCCTCTGACATGTTCTATTGAAGTCACAAGCAACGTTTAAATCCCTAAAACAAGTCAGTCTGGTGTTTTTCATTTCATGGATGTGTAAAAAGTCCATCAGAGCAGTATCCAAGGATGCCTTGTATGCCAGGCATAAATTACCTGTCATCAGTCTGTAGGAAACAGAGTATAGAGATAAGGCTTCCAGGCAATCTGAAAAAGACATTTTGTTTACTCCCTGCATTCTTTTTCTGAAGAGCCTCTGTGGATGTTCCAGTTGCTGCATGTGCCTGGTAATGTACACATGGAAGGGGTCGTTATACCCAATGACAGGTCTGATGAGGGCTGAGTACAGTGGCATGATGATTTCCCTGAACCTAGATGTCATGGCCTTACTTATACGTTGAGTGACACAGAATTATTTTCTTACTACTTTATACACATATTGGTTGAAAGCCAGGTCGCTATCTACATGAGTCACCAAATCCCTGACTACTGTGTCTACTTTTAGGGATGTTTTGTCAATGAGGTAGTTTCCCCTGAGTGGCCAACTTCCCAGAAGGTACAATTATGCATTTCTTGGCACCAAGTTTTCAACTGTGGCTTTGGCACCAGTCATTCATCTGTGTTAGACCTTCCTGTAAGATGTTAGTATCCTGAGGGGCTTTATTTGATTGCTCATAGTCTGCAATTATCTGCAAACTTGATAAGCCACAGGTCCTTAACATTAGTCATGATTTCTGAAAAATAGATGACAAAGAATCACGGGCCCAGCACAGAGCCCTGGGGGACGACCCCCACTGTTGGCCAGCCTCTTTGTGGAGGTGGGCTCTCCAGTCATAACTTCCTGAGTCCTGTCTTGGAGTCAGCTAACTATCCAGTGAGTTATATAGGGTTTATGTCTCTAATTCCATAAATGTTTTACAATGCTAGAGCAAGGTGTTGTATCAAGTGCCGTAGCTAAATCAAGTCAGGAAGTATGCTCTAGTTTAAAATCAAATTGGGTTGGGTCCAGTGCCTGAAAGTTTCCTATGTCATTGCTAATCATTTTAATGATGATTATTTTCATAGCTCTGCACATGTGACTAGTCAGACTAATGAATCTGTAATTCCCAGAATCCATTGATGGTCTGCCCTTGTGCAAGGAGATGACCACTGCAGTATTCTATTGGCATGGCATGAAGCCTGTGTGGAGGCTATGTTTGAATAGTAAATCCAGTGGCCCTGACAGGTCATATTTCAGGCTAATTAGGAGGCATCCTGGAATGTTATCAAGACCCATCAAAGCTGTCTATATTATTGGCTTAGAGAGCACATCTAACACCTGTTCCCTACTGATAGTTGGAGAGTTTACGATATATGGTTTTTCTGGGGGGGGGACAGCTGGGATGAGAAGAGGGGTAAAGATGAAGCTGAATTTGTCAGCTAAAATATTTCTGTTTCTGTGAACATAGCTGCACTTACCAACAGTTTTGCATGCCATTGTGTGCTGCCTTTGAGGTTTTGGACATAGCTAAAGAAAGCCTTATGATTGGTCTTAGTCTGTGATGCTATTTGTTACCTCAAAATGTCTTTGGTTAGACTTAATTAGTCCACTTAATTGTCTATTCAGTTTAATGAGAGTGTGTGTGTGTGTGTGTGTGTGTGTGTGTGTGTGTGTGTGTGTGTGTGTGTGTGTGTGTGTGTGTGTGTGTGTGTGTGTGTGTGATGCTTCCTAATTTTAGCTATGACCTTTCTCTTTTGTTGTACTAACTGTTTAATTTTGGATTCAACCAGGGTGTTTTTTTTTTTCTGAGAAAGTTTTGAGCTTACTTCTGGTAAGGCATGGCCAGCTCCAGTCCTGTTCATATGCTTTTGACTGTTTTGAGGGGAGTAAAAAATGTCTTATTAATTTTGTATTTCAAGTTCTTTTCCCAGTCACTGTGATGGCTGACACTGCACTTCATATGAATTCTTTCTATGGTGTCTGATTTCAAAACCTCAAACTTCTAACTGAGATGGCCAAGTTTTCTCAGTGATACATGATTCCTGTCCCTCAGTGCCTGTAATATGCCTGACAGTTTTGTAAGCTGTCCATCGTACTGTTTATACTGATCGAGTGCTTCTTTCTCAGAGAAAGAACATTCCAAATCTGTTATCCATCACACTGAAATATGTATAATAATTGAGATTAGAACATACTTCAGTTAGTGTCCAAGTCAAATTCATGGATTTTCAGGATCAGGTCTTAATACTTGTTCACCATTTCCTCATCTTCCTCATTTTCAGTGAAGAAAGAGAGTAACAATGAGACTTTGATTTAATTCTACGAGTATTAGTTTGTAATATATTTCACAGCTGTGGGTGTATACATGATAATAGCTTCTGGTCCTATGAGGGAATGCATGCTGACTACTGGTGTGCATTTTCATTAATTGTCCACAAGGTTAACAAATAACCCTGCAGAAAGGAAACATCAGCAAGAAATAACACAATACAAAGCAACACCTGTAATAAGAAACACAATATTTTAAGCTAAACAAGCAAACTTATTTACAACCGGTAAGAAACCATCACTATTGACATATACAGCATTTAAAATATGCTTATATCATTTTCTAATCAATTGTTTTCTGGAGGGGTCTATTTCTAAATAACTTATTTCAGACAGCAGACCCAGTTTCTTGCATTATCCTAGACATAGCTCCCAGTTCTTTTTTACTAATATCTAGGAATATAATGATGATTTCTGTAAGCAAAGATTATAATCATAGTAACCCAGGATGGTAATATTAGTTAACAAGATTAAGGTAAAATAAGTATGGTTGTGTACTTATACTTGTCTGTTTCTACACCTACCTCTGTAAATCCAGTAATAAACTAAAATAAAACCAGTTAAAAAACATCACGTTGGTGTGTGTGTGTGTGTGTGTGTGTGTGTGTGTGTGTGTGTGTGTGTGTGTGTGTGTGTGTTTAGAAACAGCATTTTTCTCAAACAGAATACACGTTTGAGATTTACATAAATCTATTAAGATAATTCCTCAAGTTTACTTACAGAAAACTAGCATACAGTTAAAATACTCTTAACTGTACATGGATTTAGTGTCCCACACTGAGAATGTTTAAACCTGTTTCTCACTGTGTGGAAAGTTTTTTCACTTAGTCTCCAGAAATGTTTTTCTTTATTTATTGGATTTGTAGCATGGTACAGCAGTGTGTCATCTCTTTTGAAAGAGAAAAAAAAATCCACAGAAGAAAAAGTTCTCTATTGGTATCCAGGTTTCTTATTCTTTTTGAAGTTAGATTCCACACTACACTAGATAACTTTGAAGACTAATCTGGAAATATGTCAGTAGATATATTTTCCTTTAAAAGAAGCAACAACCTTGGAGCATTTACATTTGCAAGCTCCTTCCTTTACAGAAAAAAATGTCTTTTTTAAACTGATGGTTTTATTTAGCTTCTCTTGGTTGTATGAAGGATAAAGCAGCTGTTGCTATTTTGTGCCTTTTTTCAGTGCCTTTGCATAGACTTGGTGCACAATCTAGCTGATCTTTGAATTAGTTCTCATCTTTTTTGATATTCTCTATTTCGGCCCATCTGTACTTTATTCTGAAGTTCCCTAGTGGTGTTGCGTCTCACCATACATGTTTTTCCCCTGCAGGTAATATGTCTTAGTTGCCGATGAAAGAGTCACTGCACAAATTTCTATCTTGGATTGCTTATTTTTCTGGGAATCTAAAATATTTTATTCAATCTTAAACATCGTGATGCCATTTCATTTGATATTAATTTATTCTGTTAAGGCTTATTGTGCCAAGTTGTTTCAGTGTTTGAGGATTTGTTTTCTTACTGCTTTGTTATCTCCAGTACTCATTGCATTTTAGGGTGCGTCATTAAACAGTTTTATGTGGTAAAATCTTTGTCCTCATTTCAGCTTATAGTTTTATATAGCAAAATCTTTGTCCTCATTTCAGCTTAAAGTTTTATGCAGCAAAATCTTTGTCCTCGTTCCAACTTACTTTTTACTGCCTTGTTAGCAAGGTAGTACTTGTTTCTCACTCTGAAATCCATTATATGTGCTTTTGTCTTAGCTTAAGGTGACAATGATTGTCCATAAGAGAATAACACATCCCAACCATTAACTTCCCAAGAGAGCATTACCCTGGATCAGTAATGTTCAGACAAATAGCTGGGTTTTGTTGAATCCACTGTAGCAACACACTGAAGTTGCACGGCGTTAGACATTGCAGAACTTTGGTGTAATGAAGTGCTCCCTTTACTCCTAAGGCTACACAATGTCAGACACAGTCACGGGGGCTTGACCTCTTTGAAAAATGCATACAGTGGCATTTCTTGTGAAAGCTGAATATTTTGGCTCTCAACTTTATAGTAATTATATTTTTGCTCTGGTTATATGGTTCATTTACTTATATTGAGTCTACTTCCTAATTAAGAATATTTTTCTTGATTGTAATGTGAATCCATGCATTTAACATATTTAAGTAAATTTAGCTTGAGTCACTTTTACAACTGGAAGAGTACTAGCACAGTAAAAATATACTATATTGAATAATTACCTAAATTTATGAGTAGCACTGCATAACAATACAATTAATAATTTAGTAACAGTGCATACATTATGATGAATAAATAACTGGTAATAAGTAAATGGAACAAATATCGATGAAAAAAACAAAAAAGTTCTGAAATCACTGGATATCATTTTATTGAGGGATTTCATTTTATAAAATAGAAATATTTCTTTATACTAAAGGTTCTGACAATGGTCAGCTGTTTTAAATGGGTTAGAGCATGTGCTAGTTGTAAAGTCAATATAAAATAAATAAGTAAAAGTCAAATACTGCCAGTTAAAAATGTATGCAGATTGCCTATCATAAAAATTCAGTTTACTATACAAATTTCATCAGCCAGGACTAACACCATACATTCACAGTACTTTGAATTTTCCATAACTACTATCCATCCCAACGTACTAGTCTTTATGGCCTAGAGACTTTTAATTAATTTTATATTCTTAAGAATTTCAGATTCAGTATGAAAATGGAAACATCTTGTAGGTATTGGCAGCTTTAACTAATTTAGTTTTAACTAATAATTATTTTGTTTTTAATAACATTTTTGCACAGTTAACTGGAGTGGCTATAGATGCTGTGATGGCAACCAGTTTTGCAAATTTAATAACATATTTTTTGAAAAAACTTGTATATAAAAGTAAGGAATTTATTAAAGTATTATTTATATGGATGTTTTATAGACAATATTATTATGGTGCAGGATGGTTCTGTAAATGAGTTAAAATCACCCATGGAAATGTTAGAGGAAAGTATTCATTTTATGCCTTTTACATATGATAGTGATAAGATGTTATATTTAGGTTTGTTTATTTATAAGAATGATGAAAATTTAGCAGCAAAGATTCAGAACATAAAGGATGCTAATAATATATTATTGCATTCTATGAGTATGCATCATACATATGTAAAAATAATATAGTAAATGACAAAAATGTGGGATTGGTAAATATACAACAGAAGATGTGTGTGTATATATATATATATATATATATATATATATATATATATATATATATATTTTTTTTTTTTTTTTTTTTTTTAAAGTGGGTTTAATGCAAAATAGTTTTATAAGAATGGGCTTTCCAAAACAATTTTAATGGGATCAGTGGATAAGATAAAGTGTAAAAGCATAAAAGATAAAAAGAAGCTATTTTAGTAGACAAAAGCAATGTTGCTGCCATACACTGTTAATTCAAATGCAATAAATCTAATTATTATTATTATTATTATTATTATTTGGAAATGTTTTAAAGCGTATGTGATAGGAGAATTCTAAAACAAAAGATAGGAATTTGAAAGATTATTTTAATAGGAGGAAAGAAAACAAATGGTGATTACAAAGAAAAAAATTATAAATGACAAGACTATATATTGCAGCCTGTGTTTTGGATAATTCTTCTGTATTTTGTAGTTCTACTAACCAAAGTTATATTGGCTCTGCTTTTTTTCAGTTAGGTCCTCTAATGTGGTGTATTGTGCACAGTGCTCATGATATGGGGACTTGTATATAAGAAAAGCTACTAGAATGTTAAAAAGAAGAATCTAAGAGCATTTGTTTGCTATAAAAGTGGGGGATTAAATTAATGCATCTATAAGCATAAATAATACAATAAATGCAAAACATGTTTGTTCTTTGTGGTTTCATAGTTTCATAGTTTCATAGTTTAGTACTAGGCTATCTGCCCTGGGGCATTTGTAAGCCTAGCCATAGTGATGTGGCTTTTGCCACCCCATGAAATGGTACAAAAATGTACAGAATAAATTTAGAATACTGTGCATCTGTCTAGTAGTGACACAATGAAGGTCCCCTTATATAATAGAATTAGTTTACTGTGCCCCTGTCAAGCAGTGACACAGATGTGCCCCCTGGGGTAAACTTACGATCTCCCTTCCACTCATCAAGATTTCGCTTGAAGAGAGTCAGTGAAGGGCTCTGCCTAATATGAACTGGGATCTTGTTCCAAAGCATGGGAAGCCTCTGGGTTATGAATCTATCCCTCCAGCATGTCCTATTCATACTTGTGCCGAGGTTTAAGTCTTTAGCTCTCGTAGTCCTGATGGATTTGGATTTTTTGAGGTGGAGCATGTCCATCAGATCCTGATTGGACATGGCCTTGTACGTCAGGCAGAGATCACCTCTGAGCAGGCAGTATGCTACGGAATAGAGCTGAAGTTTCTTTAGTCTGGCAGAATAAGACATATGTTGGAGACCCTTGATCCTCTTGGTGAGGTATTTTTGTGGTCTCTCCAGCTGTTGCAAATGCCGGGTGAGGTACATACGAAATGGGGCATTGTACTCAATCATGGGTCTGATGAGGGAGGAGTATAGGGGTACAATGACATCCTTGGATCTGGATGTGAATCCCTTTATGATGAGGTGTGCAAGGTAGAATGTTTTTCTAACCACTTTGGCAATGTGGGTGTCAAATGAGAGGTTGCTGTTGACTTGGGTCCCTAGGTCTCTGATTACTTTTCCGTACTCAGTGGGTTGCTGTCTACGTGATAATTTGTGGGTACTTTGTTTTTCCCAAAGGGGATCACTATACATTTTTTGGCATTTAGTTTAAGGCCGTGACTCTGGCACCAGTTGTCCGTTTCTGTGAGGCCTTTTTGTAGGATGTATGTGTCCGCTGGTGTATTGACTATGGCGCCTAGTTTGCAGTCATCTGCGAACTTTGTCAGCCACAACCCTCCCATCTTTGCTTTAACATCTGAGAAATAAATTCCGAACAAGAGGGGTCCCAGGACAGATCACTGTGAGACACCACTTGTGACTGGCTTTGAGTCTGACATTGCTCCAGCGATTTTAACTCTATGGGTTCTGTCCTTTAGCCAGTTTGCAACCCATCTAGTGACATAAGGGTTTACATTTAAGCTGTTGAGCTTATCTATGATGCCTGAGTGGGGTATTGTGTCGAAGGTCTTAGCCAAGTCCAGGTAGGCTGTATGGACTGCTTTGCCCTCATCAATGGCTCTAGTGACTGTTTCGAAATAGTCAACCAGGTTCAAAAGGCAGGATCTGCCCTTTACAAAGCCAAACTGGGTGGGGTCAAGTGTCTGTAGGTCTCCTATGTCTCTGTTTATGAGTTCCATAATGATTCTTTCCATAGCTTTGCAGACCAGGCTGGTTAAGCTTATGGGGCGGTAGTTCCCAGGGTCTGTAGAGGTACCCCCTTTGTGGAGTGGGACCACTGTTGCTGTACGCCAGTGTTCAGGTACATATCCTGAAGTAAGGCTAAGGTTAAATAGCATTTTTATGTGTGAGTTTAGCTCCTCTTGGAGTTCACGTAGCACGCAACCCGGGATACTGTCAGGTCCCATTGATGCTGTGTTTTTAGCTTTGTTTAGGGCGGTTCTCACTTGGACATCTGAGATGACAGGGAGATTACATTCAGCTGGGATAAGTATTTCTTCTTTTGGGGGTGAGGGAGGGGAGAAATTTGCACTGAACCTGTCAGCCACAATGTTGGCAATATCTGTGGGTTCAGTGTATTTTTTGTTGTTGTGAACTAACTCTGAGCATATCTGAGGGTTTCCGCCCAGGTTTCTAACATAGCTGAAGAAGGCTTTGTGGTTATCTTTAGTGTCCTTAGCAATTTTTCTCTCAAAGTTGGCCTTGGATGTTTTTATGAGAGAACGTAGTTTTCTGCTAATGTTGATCAGAGATGTCTTCCCTTTATGGGATTTTGCACTGACGTGCAGTAGCTTCCTTATTTTGTTATACAATTTGTTAATGGCTGTGGTCCACCAGACAGGACGCTTGCCTTTGGTGGAGAGGGACTTGGATTTATTTGGGATTGCATGATCCAGGCATTCTTGGAGATGTCCATAGAAAGCATTTGTGAAGGATTCGGCATTGTGGGATGTGGTATCCACTGGCCCAGTGGACTTAAAGGATACCATCTCAATCTTAAGAAGAATGAAGTCTGCTTTTGAGAAGTTTTTCACTGTGGTCTTTTGTGCTGGGGGTGGAGGTGGGATATGTATATCCGGGGTGATTAGTTTGTGGTCAGATCTCACTAGTGAGGGGTATACTTCCGGTGTGGAGCATTTTGTCCCCATGTTTGTGATGATCAGGTCTAGTATATTATTGATAATTGATAATATTGATCTCAAGGTTCATAGTGGAGATGTAGAGACAGCTTTGGAAGTGAAAGAATTAAAATGTCAGATTTTATTAATTCATATAATGAGTCAGGATTGAATGATGTAATTAGTAATAAGTGTGTGTTAAAATCAAGGCCGTTAAAACATTAACATGATTGATGTATTTATATCATGTGATGTGATTTTATAAATATTTAAATGTGATTCATTTGTATGTAACTCAGTCTGAAGATGTCTTAAAAGCTGTAAGAGGAAAATATTGTTTAAAAATAAAAAGCATTCTACTCTTCTAGCCATTTTTTTAATTATGAACATATTCATGGCACAGGAACCAAGCAATACTGATTTTGCTTCGATATTCACTATTCATGACTCTGGTTTCATTTTAAGAGGTCTACATTTTTGTTATCTGCAGTTTTACCCTAAATATTAAAGAGAGTGACTTGACAATATATTAAAAAGGAAGGGAAAATGTGGCAATAATGTTTAATTGCCACAGAGATCCTAGGCATTAAAGGCTCAGTTCGCATAAGAAGTATGCTCAAGCTAAGACCTCTAACTGAATCAAAACTTGTTTTCCATTATTTTCATTTGTTCTCTGTTCTTTCTCATTATTAGCCAGCATTGGTTATTTGGATATCTTGTTACATTTGTTTGTCTATGTAGCATGCATTTTAACAGCTCTTACACTTTACATGTTTTAACTGCTGACATTGAATTACACTGATTTAGTTTTTACTGGTTTTACAGCTATCACAGAATTTGATTAAGGCATTTAATACTACTAGCTAACTGACTGTTAGTTTGCAAAATATGTGCTATTTTACAACACCTAAATATTCAATAAACTAATTGCCAGTGATGCTGGATCTAGTTTTTTGATACTCTACTGAAAACTTACAAAACAGAACATAGAAACATTTGGAGATATCAATAAGAAAATCATTTATAAGGAACAAAAGGAAAAAGGGGGCTGGGGTTTGGTATAATGGTTAGAGATTCAGGTTTGGTATAGTGGTTGAAGTGCTTATCTCACAAGCAGGAGATGCAGGGTTTGATTCTCACTAAGGGAAATTGGCAAGTCTAGTACTTACCTATGAAGATTACTTTGATAATAGCAAATGGTATTAGTCTTAGCTTGTTTCAGAGAAGCTGATGAAAATAAATTATCCCCCAGATTCAATAATCTTCTGTTCAGGACTAATCTAGTCCTGCATGGAAGCAGCAGTTTAAGAGGAGGAAGGCAGCACGCCATGCATATTAATAAAGGCACGCTGCATGAACTCCTAATGCTACACGGAGCATGGACAAGTGCAGGGGGCGTGTCTAAGAGCACAGCTCTCAAAATAAACATGCCCCTGTAAAGTAGAATGTGTAAATAAATGAGTGAGACCACTCATAAGTGTCCGCATATCCCACCAACAGTCCCCATGTGTGCAACAGTACACTTAAATAAAATGAAGAAACCCTTGTAGTTATTTGTTTAAAACCCCAAGTACAGCTAACCGTAGGTGCATGGGTTTGCCCATCACTTAGCTATGGTTAAAGCAGCTGAAAAGGCTGAAGAGGATAACAAGGAATATATATGCAAATGAAGCAGCACAGTAATAGTGTAGTGGTTAGTGCATCCGCCTAACGAACAGGCATTCCCGGTACAAGTCCCACTGCAGCACATATCATTTTCCATGTGAAGTCTGTATATGAACATATTCTCGCATCTTTTTGCCGTATAACCTACATAATAATATTTAAATGTGAACTAGAGTACTGCATTAAATGCACATGTGAAGTGTCACTGTCATAATGAATAAGGCACTAGTAAGCAGGTTTAAGAAAAAATAAGCAGTAGTAAGTGTGGTCAAGTGCATATGAATGGGGTTAAGCATTGCCTACACAGATTAAGCAAAGTAAAAGCTAACTGAGTCTAAGAAACTGTAACCAGAGGTTAGCATTACTTACCATAGCGCAAACCTATGCAAATCCGCTTACAACTGCTTTAAAGTGCCTTAATCACTCTGTATCCAATGTACCATGTTCTGCCCAGCAACAAAATAAACTGCCTCTGCAAGGCTCAAACTCAGGCCCTGTACACTATAGTCACAGCAGATAATTACTAAGCCATCATAGCAATAGATATGAATGAGGTATCAGCAAACTAATCCTCACCACTGGAAAACCAAACCAAACATGTGAACTGAATCTATGTACAGTGTGAAGTGGTATAACCTTCTACATAAGATAAATATGTGAACTGGAGTACTGCAGTAAGCATAGATCTGAGGTGTGATTGTAATAAAGTGTGGATGTCCCCAGGTCCCCATACAGTGTATGTACACATGAATCACGGATACCAGACACATATATAACCTGTAATGAAGAATAAAACATTTTCAAATGGCAAATATAGTGATAATTAACTATTAAGCAATGCTAACCGCAGCACAGCTCAAGTTAGTAAGTGTAAGCAATGTGTAGGGGAGCCAATTCAATCTGCCTAGTGGTATACCTCTTTATGCATTGCCAGCCTTATGTAAGCAGGTGTGCCTATAGCTTAGCCTTTTTCAAAACTGGCCAATCACAGGAAAGTGTGGGAAAATGGCCATATGTAAACCCCACAAGTGGGAATACTTCTTATAACTGGTTGTAGCTTCCTACTGCAGGCAGAATGGCTGGTGTGGGTGAAGGCACTTGATTTAGAGCACAGCGCTGGGGCATCCAGGAGTCAAAAGTCATGGTATGGCTCCTGGTAAAACACCATGATCAGAGACTACTGAAGGGCCATTACCAGGGCTCACAGTATAAAACAGAGGCCTGGGACAGTCTCGACTGTGACCTCACTAGTGCCACAGGTATCACCCAGACTGGTGAGCAGGTCAGGCACCACCATGCTGACCTGAAGCGGCGGAGGGGGGATGTACTGGAACAGTGGATCCAGGAGTCTCGGCAGATGCCCAATGCCCCAGTACTGAGTAAGTACTCATTCTACTATGTAGTAAATAATTGCCTAGCTTGTGTATACTATGGATAGATATGGCTAAATATCAATGCATTCCTCTGACAGCTGCAGATGAGTGGGCTGTAAACCAGCAAGCCCATGATGCTAGGCTGCAAAGGCTGCATCACGAGGCAGGTTAGTAATCAGTCTCCATGTACTGTCATAACAAATAAATATAAGAGCCTTAGAAAGTGCTGTACCAGTAAAAATAAATGTGTAATAGTCTGTGAATAAAGGTATAACCCCTGGAGTGCTTCTGTTTACTCTTCTCTCATATGTTGGTGATCTGTTCCATACTATAAATAGTACTGTTGTATAATAAGCAGTGTCACCCACATGATGGTATGCAGATAAAATGGGTATGAAGTCCTGCATAACAATGTTGGAAGTGCCAAGAGGTCAGTCATATCGTACAAGTTAGAGAAACTTAGATAGAAAACAGTCGAAAGCTTTACATCAGTTCCCTGATAGCACAGTGTACTGTGATGTTAGCTATAATTTTTTTGTCGCACACAGCAGGGGTTTGAATCCTGGGAGTGCTACTAAGTTGCATGCATAATCATACCCCACAACTGTACAGATTTTGATACAATGTTCAGATAGAAAGCTGTATGCATAATTACACCCAACAACTGTACAGAATTTGCTAGAATGTTCAAATTGTAAGTTGTATGCATATTCATACCCCACAACTGTTCCAATCTGTCCAGCATGTCCAAATAAATGGCCCATATCACCAGCTTGGTACCCTGTTCCCCTGAAAATTCAGTGTGATGATCCAAGAAATGTAGGCAGCTGTCAATGACATATAACTGATAGTCAAACGTGTACATAGTCAGAGAATGTATATGAAAACAAACCTGTCATTCCAGCACCTCACCCAAAGTGTATGACAGCAATTCTCAACATATATTGCATTAACACCTGCAGCCTGTCACGCCTGTAAGACACAGATCACGTATATAATAATCTATAAACATACCAGTGTACAATATAAGGCCATTGTGTAGTGTAATAATACATGTAAGGGAAAGATCACTGCAGTTACTAAGAATGTTGTGAAAACTACAAGGATATATTAGTCGTTAACTGAACCCTCTCTCTCACACCTACCATATGTGCATAATAACCCAATGACACTCCCCAACTGGTACGTGTACACTCCAAACGTTTGTTGGGACATATGTCCTAATGGTTTATAAATATTCACATTTGTTTCTATGCATGTGCCATGTTAAAATACACCCATATTGGTGGCCTGTTGCCATCAATGAAACATGCATGCTCCTGTAATGGCCACTATTGTTCCATATATGCATGCATTCTGCTTGCTCTGCAACTTTGTTAAATCTGGTGTGTCGGGTTAATGGGAATAACTATGCATGCTGCTATAAATAATCCTGAATGCTGTTGACTGTTACTAACCCATATTTGTCATAAACCTGCAACAACACAGCTTGTATGAGAAGCCCCAGCGGACCCACCTGTCCCACCTCAGCTGGCCATGGCACTGGGCACCAGCAAATCTGGGGCCCAGCCTGGGACCTTCTCCTTCATGGGCCCTGCACCACCTTCAGGTGGAACCACTGCAGAAGATGGGGCTTGCCCCCCTCAGAGCGGGTATGGAGGGGAACCTGTCACCCATCGACAGGTCTGGGTCATGGTGCTGAGGGAGCTTGATCTGGAGTATTGAGAGCGGCTATGCCAGCTTGAGGGCCGATTGGTGCTATTAGAGGGTGAGTCTGCCCCTCCTACAAAGCCCCCAGTGCAGCCACCTTCAGGGCCGTGAAGGTGCAATGGTGACTGCCCATGGGTAGGTACCTCAGTCCCACTGTTTCCATTTGAGGGCTCATGGGCTTGCGACTTCCAAATACACCTCCCCATCCAAGGTATGTACCCCCCACATGTGTCATATACCAGCCCTGTATACATCTTGTGTGTCATGTCTGTAAACCTACCCAACCTACCTCCCCAAATATACCTACTACCCCTCCCCAATATCCCACACTCACCTGAAAAAAAAAGGGCAATCTGTTCCCACAAAAAAAATCTCACCCCATACATAGCTGTCCATTTTGCACACGTGTCAACTGGACACATGTAATCTGGTCTAATTGGCATCACAATGAATATATGTTGTCCTCACCCCTCTCCCAGGGGTTTGAGTGTCCAAATGTACCTGCAAATTTAGTGTATATGCACAGCTGTTGCTGTAGAAGAAATGGGCAACTATGGACCTTTCCTATACCCTTCCTGCACATGCCTAGCTATTTTCCCTACTATCTTTCCCTCTTTGTGCCCCATTTTTCACCACTTTCCTATTAACCCCTTTTTCTTTTCTTTTAAAGAAATTAGCATGGGGGTAAGCGGCAGTAAGCACTTTTAAGCAGCGGTAAGCGGGTTTGCACTGGGGTAAGCTATGCCTACACAGGTTGAGAAATTTGAAGCTGACTGTAAGAAAACAGAGGCAGAGGTTAGCAATGCTTACCATCACGCAAACCCGTGCAAACCCACTTACAACTGCTTAAAAGTGCCTTAATCACTCTGTAGCCAACGTCCCTTGTTCTGCCCAGCAACAAAATTAACTGCCTCGTCAAGGCTCGAACCCAGGACCCCACACTCCATGCACAAAGTGATTTACCACTAAACCATGGCAGATATACATAACCTGATGTTTTCATAAACATATCATCCAGCACAGTCAACAGTACAGGAAATGTAGTAATATACCACACAACATCTTAATGCAAGAATTCTGGGTAAAGTGTGCCAAAATGTGGGTCCAAGTAGGGATATATGTAAAATACTGCTCTAATACACCAAAAATGTTACTAGTTGCACAGTTATATGTATCAGAACACATATTTTGAAGGAGATGAAGTCTGAAACACAAGAGGTGTTACCACTAGTTACTGACAACAGTCCTGAGATCATCCATGTCAATTGCCAAGAGAATCAGGTACAGGCCAAAAATTTGAGCCAAACATGCATAGACATATGGACAGATATATACCTGGAAATGTAGACAGATAGACAGCTATATTTATATATATATATATATATATATATATATATATATATATATATATATATATATATATATATATATATATATATATATATACACAGATAGAAATGTGTACAGCATTTCCACATGGGAACAAAATCCTGAACCATTCACTACAACATAACAGACCATATGCACTGTTAATGGGGTGGGGGCTCAAATGAGGGATACCTGGTAAGTAGTGCTATGTTACCCTCCCACCCAAGCCCTAATGGATATGCTGTGCAATCCAATATTCAGCACATGCTGTTCTTGACAACAGGACCCTCCACAACACAGCCAGAAGGCTTTAACAGTAAGCCAATTTACCTGTAAATGTCAGGGCAATATCTTTAACATGTGCAGAAAAGTCATAGGGAATGTACAATGTGGAAGGAGTGCACATTACAATGGTTCAGATATGCACACACATCTATACATTGACAAATATGTTCAGGTATTTACATACACACACATATATATATATATATATATATATATATATATATATATATATATATATATATTTTTTTATTTTTTTTTTTTTCATACACATATACACAGACAAAAGGTATTAGTAGCCATACATATATAGAAATAGTGTGGAAGTACTGGGTGCAAAGTATATCCCTCAGCCACAAGCCCTGTAACTGGTACCTGTGAAATGTGTAGTGTGGCAACCATTCCCACAAATGAGAATACTTACATTAAACATATACCCACCCACAATTCAAAGGACATGACATGACACACGGGTATGCATACACAGAAAACCTTTATTTGTGTGCTATACAATACTGTATGCCATTACTTACAGCACATAAAGTCTGAAATATGTAATCAGTGATGAATGCAAGGCCCACACAAAGCAGTAGATGCAAGCAATGTGGATATTATGCTGTCCGGGCAAAGGCCTTCAATTAGTGCAACAGTAGACAAAGGATTTGCCTTCAAGATAGGTAACAATCAACAATTACTTATGTAGTTCAGCAGCCTCCAATTACACACTGTAGTCAAGCCCTAGGGGGGAATGTATTAGTTGTGGAATGTCAATGTATCTGTCACATGTATGGACCCTGACCAACATATTTTGTGGGAGTCCACGATATGACTGGAATGATAACAGGAATGCTAGCAGTAAATAATGATAGGCCATTACCCAACAACCCCTAACTGTATCACAGCAGGACAAAGCCTGCCATATATGTGAAGGACAGAGGCAGGAACACAGGGCCAAACTTGCAATATTGCTGTTACACATCTTGGAAATTGCTGGTGTTACAGAATTTGTTGCAACATACCCTTATGCAGGAATAAGACATCAGAAACACAAATGAATGTAGCCATGTACTGATAGCACGCAACATACAGACTGACATTGACATATCTAGGACAAGACCTGTGTAGTGCACAGACCAAACCAAACAGACAATCCACTGGCCATCATGTGGATAGGCCCACAGTTGAGAGCTATGCAGACTGCATTCCATCCTAAACTACTATGAACACATAAACACTGCAAGACCAGCAATATACAATGCACATAACAACATTACTCACTCTGTCTGTAGGTCTGGAACCTCATACAAATGTGTAATTGGCCTGTGTCTGCAATTACTGCTGTAAGAGGTATTGCAACCTGCTGTCTGTAACACTGCTGCCCTCATACAGGAAGGATGTCCTCCATACTGGAAAGGTTAAGGGACAACACCCACATGAGTCAGTATTTTATAGTACTGGGTTGCCATGACAGTGGTTATCTGAAGTACTACACAGCAGGCTGCATGCAGTTAGCAACTGTTGCACACTGATTTGTGCAGAGCCCATCACCTGATCATGTGCATCACTTACAAAAGCCATGCTGCAATCCATTCAAACCAGCTCAATCACTCTAGTGGAGAGAGAGAGAGACACAAACAGAAAAAAATAAAAAATAAATAAAAAAAACTTAAACAACAACAAGCTATCACAGCTGTCAGAAAAAAATGACAGGTATGTAAAACATATATGTATGTATTTGAATGTAGTATGTGGTATAGAATAATAGGATATATGATGTGGAATGATTTATATGTGCCATCTGTAGTTGTCCCTGTAATGAAGTTCTACTGCACAACTGCTCTGGACAATACTGTCTGTCCCTGTAGGCAGTGGGACATACCCACCAACTGTTTCAGATCAGCAATGAATGACAAAGATTTAAGCCATGATATCTGTGTTTGGTATGTTAGTGTGGGCAATAGCTGGTGGTGGAAGTACTGCCGTCATGACAGACACAAGAGTGTCAGAGCACACCACTTGCAGGACAGTCATGTTAATGTGTAATGCAGCATGCACAAATGCTGTAGGTGTATTATAGGCTTTCCGGCAATCTCCCACCATATATATCACCCTAATGTTGGTCGTATAATAGGCTTTCCAGCAATCTCCCACCATATATATCACCATAATGTTGGTCTGTGTTCATATGTGACACCTGGCTGTGTTGCAGTAAGGCAGAACAGTGCAGCTGTGAATGAAAGATAGCTACAGAATGTGGACCAGATGGCTGTATGCACCCCACATATAGATAAATATCTGTGTGATATATAATTAGACAAGTATGTCTACAGAGATACAGACACTCATATATATATATAGGTATATAAACAACCGACAAGATATATCTACACATATACATACATATATATATATATATATATATATATATATATAGATATATGTATATATATATATATATATATATATATATATATAGAGATATATAGATATATATATAGATAGTGGCACTGACAATGGCATGCAGGTGAAATAGTCTGTAACAGGCCAGCAAAGATACTGTCCCCACAGGGAGCATGGCTACAAACACATAGCACAAAGCATGGCACAAACACATAGCACAAAGCTAGGTACAATACAACATATGTCCCAATGGTAGGTAAGCAGCCAACATACCAATTGCATTCTGTGAACGGTTTGTTGTAGCTGATATGGTGGGGGGAGACAAAGATGTGTATTAAGAACTATGGTAACCCTGCTGTATGTGTTGCTTAGACCTGTTTCCATCTCTATGTCTTCCAGGGAGGATGGGCCACACCTGTTTGCCAGCTTACAGTGCTGCCAAAACAGAAGTCATCAGTTAACATTTGGTACAGCACTATGAACAGCTGTTTGGCCGGACAGGCCATGATCAGCAGGAGAGGACCGCCCTGTGGAACAAACTGGTCCATAGGGTCAATGATCTTGGACTGCAGAACCGCAGTTGTGAGCAGGTCCGGCATCATTGAAGTGACCTGCTTTGCCATGTATGTCAGTGTGCAGCTACTGTACAGGGGGACCACCTCACAATGGGGGGGGGGGCAAGCCACCCATCCACCCCTCACCCGTGTGAAGGAGCTTCTCAGGTGCCTTGTTTCACCTGCCCACCCGCAGTACCAATAACTGGTAGGGTGCATTGTGGAGGTGGTTGCCACCGACACACTGGTTGAGAAGCGTGCAGGTAAGGCCCAAGGGCACATCACTACACCTCTCTTGTGTATGTATCTGCATATGTACAGGTACATCATGCAAATCTGAGATGTTATATACATAGTCTGTTGCTGTGTGGTAGTAATAAACAGACATGCATAAGCTGTAGTATTGTGGACTCCTACTGTAGATGTAACGTAATGCTGCACTCACCCTTTATGAATGCTTTGTCTGACATACATGACTGTTATGGTGGCCCGGCAGAAGTACATCTGGCAAGCATCTGGACATGACATCTCACTGGATAAGTACATATGTACAGTAAGTTACATATGTCATACGTGCACACAATATTGAGCAGCCAGTATTCCTACAGTCACCACCTTACCAACTGGAGACTGTATGAGCCACCCATATGAATGACATTCATAGCCTGGAACATATACCCACGGAGATATCAAAGGGTATAACACCACACACAGGTGCGCATAAATGAAAGTGAAAGCTATATTTGTGTACTATGACAGTTGTATATGCCATGTCATATAGCCATTTAGACACTGACATCCATATGAACAGTGTAATGCAACTGCAAAACAGTTATACTGAGAAAGTAGTCTGGAAAGGTTGACATATGTTGCTGTCCGGGCCGAGGCCTTCAAGTAGTACAATAGTAATGATAGACTGTCCCACAACATACCAGACAATCAACAGTAAGTAATGTAGATGTATATGTCAGCAGACTCTATCTACACTCTATACACAATCCCTAGGGGGTACAGACCCCAGTTGACACAATGGGATGTATCTGTTACATAACAAGGCATAACTGACACCATCACAATCACACTGACAAACAGAACAATCCATAAGGCAGCTTACCCCAGATAACCACACATGTTGTAACAGCCTAGGTTAGTCATGGTGCACTCCCTCCTACAGTCACTACTACTGGGCCATATACCATGGTTATGTGCACTGGCCTCTGCAGTGCATTAGGTCACACATGTATTGTGTAGGTGAAGCTCAGACATATATAGCCCCAACCTCCCTGTATGTGTGGGGGACACAATAGCAGTGGATGGATGGCAGGAATGACAGTATGACATACACACAGCCCACTACATAACCCCTGACAGTATGTCACATGTGCAAAGCCTGGTATGTAGGTGGAGGACAGAGGCTGGAACGCAGGCACATATGTGTAAAACTGTTGTCATACAGTAAGCAAGATATGTATATGTGTACATATCTATATGGATATATGTATACTTATATATATATATATGTTCACCATATGTCATGCACATGGAGTGTGGAGCCCTACCTCAGCCCCAATAGTCCCAACCTCTCAGTGTAAGGGGATGTCATGTATGTATTGCAGGTATATTTGTAGACTATTGCTACTGTAATAGAGATTGTCTTCACAGAAATGGTGTGTGTGGGAGGCCACATCCGCTGTTACCATGTGCGCCATTGGCTACCAACAGACATCCTAAGGTCATCATAGTACAGTACTACTGCTAGCACAGTAACGCCCCTGTGGACTACAGCTGCAATATGGCCAATATATGTGGACAGTCTGACACATGCTGGTCAGTCCAGGGGTATACACAGAACCCCTTCATGCAAGACATGTGGACCAGGCCTGTCAATGTGGATGTTAACAGCCATGTATATGGGCATAACACGAAAATACTGGTATACATTTGCCCCCATAGGTTATGCATTCATACACCCCTGTCTGTCCTGACACATAATAACCGCTGGTACAGAGGTGCCATGGCCACATACTACCCACTAGTTAGTGACATAAATCTGAACAGCATCCCACTGCTTTGACATGACTGTTATGGTGGCCCAGCAGAAGTACATCTGGCAAGTATCTGGACATGACATCTCACTGGATAAGTACAGTAAGCTGCTAGACATGTAACAAAGCACAGTGCAAGCTACAGGTCTCAACACTGGGCTACATCTCCCATGTGGGAATACACATGTACCTGCATAGATAGCAGGCTCTACTGGCATGTCACATCACAGAGTAACAGACAACTGTGTGAAAGTGCATAACCACAACCAATGTGAACACAGCCACAGCCACATATGGTAAGCTAGCGTACTATTGCAATATATGGACTATCTGATCTACACCATCCTCATATGAGCCACTCACACAACAACCCTACATATACTGGGCCACTAGACAGTGTGGTCTGATGCCTGTCTGTGGTATGGGACATGTGTGTGTGTGTTCACCACTACAAACATGTAAGCTGATAGGATGACATACAGTGGAGCAGCATGTAACATCAGATAGAAAAGGACCAAGAACAATGACATCTAACACAGTCTCTACACAGGCCAAGGTACATATTCACTATACACACACACTGTCGACATTTACCAGACTTACACATACCTCAGTACTGTACACACAACCACAGAATGCCCAGGCTATGTCCTCAAACATAACCCCTACTATACATAACATGTGTAGCAGTCTGATATCTCACTGGCTTGTTATCAGATATGCTGTCAATGAATATGGTGTACAGAACATATGCACCCCTACTGCATGACATATGTACAAAGGTTGACAGAGTTGTAGCTGGAGCCACAAACACAGGGCCAATATTGACATGTCGCTGTGATACCCTCATACATTTACTGTCGTAACAAGGTTTGTTGCACCATATGTCCTATGAGGGATATGACATCAGTAACTCTCCCGGCTGTCACCATCTACTGACTGCAATCCTCACACTACCTTCTGCAGCTGAGAGATAGGTGCTCTGTGGGTAACACAAGGCACCACACACTGCCCAGTCTGCAGATGACCCTACAGATGGGGATTCCCCATAAACATAGCACTGACATGACAAGTATTAAAACATGTAGGACAGCCATATCCACACACACCCTGTTAAACCAAATATTACCCCAACTGCAGTATAGCAGCACTTACAGTCTATAGTCAAGACAGGCACATCCCCCTTCTGTGTATTGGCCTGTTTCTACAGTGTATGTTGTCAGCGGTAAGTCCCCAATCCATCTGTGATGCTGTTTGCCAAACAACAAATCTAATTCCTGCTCACAGTGAATGAAATGGCCCAACACCAACATCATGTTCCTAGCAATTGGGGTATATTTCCATGCAATTGGCTGAGGGAATGTTATCACAGCTGTTCCACATGCAATCAGGTAGAGGAGGGCTGTAATTTGTGCAGAGGCCATCAGCTGATTATGAGCATCACTGACAATGCACATGCTGCTGCCTAAGCAAAGCAGGTGTAAGTCTCAACATCCACCACAGAGGGTGTGAAAGAGGCAGACAGAGGCAAAGATAAGTCAGGGTGGGTTGGGAGAGTAAAAGGTAAGCATGTTTGTGTCACACACCTACCAGTCCAGGGTATCGAACACCTGAATGACTATGTACTAATATCACATCTGTCATTCCTGCATGGTGGATATTGTGATATATACTAGGGGCACTAAATAAGAGATTTGCAAAACCCACTCAACATTGAGTCCAGCTGTTATACACTCACAACCACCTCCGCATAGGACAAGAATGACAAACATCGGCACATGCCTGTCACATCTGGGATTAGACCTCCTACCTAACTAGTTATTATACTACAGCACTACGCAGTTATAGAACACGCCGTGGAGATTACTGGAGTACTCTTCCACAAAGATTTATTTCACAGTGAGTGACATCAGCAGGAGTGCCAATGTAGGGAAAATGAGTTGTAGTGAGTGTGACTAGCCAAACATGCGTTGCTCCCGACACAGGCATAGGAACAGACACAAAACATCCACAACTCCCATGTGTCAGATTTGAATCCCTACCAGAGTTCTATATCATACTACAGCATTATGCTGTTATAGCACACACCACAGAAATGGTTGGGTACTCTTTTCCCAAAGGTGTACTTCACAGTGATTGACATCAGCAGGATTGCCAATGTAGGGCATTTGAATTGTATTGAGTGTGACTAACCTAAATTGCCCTAGGTAGTCTGCATGCATTAACCGCTGTTCTGGCCAGAACAAAAATAACCTGCCTTTGCAGGTCATGAACCCAGGACCCTGTACACTACACTCACAGTAGCTAACTACTAAGCCATTACAACAATACATGAGACTGAGGTTTCACCAAAGTAATCCCACCATAGGCTAATCAAACCGAACATGGAGAAAGGAATGTATATACAGTTGTCCATAAAAGACCTCTCCAAAGCCAACATCATGCTACTCAAGGCAGAAGTGACAATGTTTGTGACACCCATGGAGACAGGAGCTGACAGTTCAACTGATGAATCCTGTACTAAGGCACTGTATGAGCATATCCACTTGTGCATGATTCCTGACATCCCACATAGAACCATGATGCTCTCCTCCCAAATAAGTAGGCCAGTCTGGAGGTCCCCTTCCATGAACAGAGTATACAACAGAAGGTAGACACTGTTGAAGAAAAACAGATAATCCAAGGATGCAAACAACTCCCTTACCACCCCCAGTAGGAAGTTGAGATCCCTCATGGAATTCTCCAAAGCTGGTTATGTAACTAAAATTGCCAAAGATTCCACAGACAAACACACAGCATTCTATAGTTATGTCCAGAATCTAACTGGCAATGCTCAGAAGTGCTCTGGGCTACAACAGAAGGGCATTACATAGACTGCTCCCATGGAATTTGCCAATACCCTGGCAGATTGATTTAGTGCCACATTCAACCCCCTCTCACCCCAAAAGGGCCCATGTCAATAGGAAATTAATTCCAATGCACAGTAATCATGGCCACGCAGGTAGAAACTGCACTATCCACAGCTAAGAATACAGCATCCATGGGACCAGATGATATCCTGGGCTGTGTACTACATGAACTACAAAATGAAATGGAAACTCACCTAACTGTCATGTGTAATCATAGCCTCACATCAGGCCTGGTGTCCACTGAGTGGTGCACAGCTGCAGTTATCCTACTACACAAGGGGGTCCCACCTTGGATCCCAGGAACTATAGTCACATCAGTGTGACGAGCCTGATCTGCATGGCTATGGAATGCATTATCATGGAAGCTTTGAACACAGACATTGGCAACCCGCAAACACTGGACCCCACACAGATTGGGCTCATGGAGGGCCAGTCTTCTCTCCTGAACTTGATTGACTGCTTTGACTCCATCTGCATAGCTGTTGAAGAGGGTAAGGTGGTCCACAAAGCCTAGTGGGCCTTGCCAAGCTCTTCAGCACCATCCCTCAGTATGGAAACACTGACTACTGTACTAATCTGGCCATACATCCCTATGCCACTCGATGGTTTGCCACATGGCTTACTGACAGAACCTAAACTGTAGATGTAACTGACTCCAAATTCAGCTCCAGACAACTGACAAATGGAGTACCTCAGGGTTCAGTCCTGGGACCACTGTTGTTTGGCATCTACATCTCAGAAGTACAGGCCAACAGTAAGGGACTCTGGCTAACAAAGGTAACAGATGACTGCAAAATGCGAGTCATTATGAGCCTGACTGTACTGCATGATATGTTACTGATACCAGCCTGACATCATACAGGTGAGATGGAGTACTGTTAACATCCTGTACCCTTGTCATGTAATGTCCTGATTATGGGATCTGCAACAGTTGGTAGTGTATTGCAGGGCAGACATGTTTGGCTGTGGGGGGGATACCTATTCACGCACGATGTATGTTATTCATGCCAGTCAACTCCATTAATGGCACATGTAAACATAAATGTTTCTGCTATGTTCCCACATTATCTACAGATGTATGTCCGTACATACCTATATCAATATATATATATATATATATATATATATATATATATATATATATATATACTTATCTGCTTACATATATGTATGTATATATATATATATATATATATATATATATATATATATATATATATATATATACCCATTTGGATGTAGGCATATTTATCTATAGATGTAGGTATTTGCATGTATACATGTTCATATATATTTATATATGTATATATTGCTCTCTTTCTCTCTCTCTCTCTCTCTCTATCTATATATATATATATATATATATATATATATATATATATATATATATATATATACATATATACATATATCAATATGTTGTATCTGTTTAGACATTAATATATTTTCACACACACATGCATCTACATGTTGGAATACATTCTCTGTACTTTTGAGTGGATTTGGGTGGATGATATGTATGTGAATGCAGCAGGGTTATGTGTATCTGAGATGGCTTAGAGGTAAATCACTTTGGCTATAGTGTGCATGGTCCTGGGTTGGAGCCTAGCAGAGGTTGTTTATTTTGTTGCTAGGCATTACAAGGGCTGATGAATATAGAGTGACTAAGGCACTTTAAAACAGTTGTAAGTGGGTTTGCATGGAGGTAAGCACTGCTAACCTCCGGTTACGTTTTCATACACTCAGCTTCTAAATTGCTTAACCTGTGTAGGCAAAGATTAGCTCTGTGCAAACCCGTGCAAACCTGCTTACAACTGCTTTAAAGTGCCTTAATCAGTCTGTATCCAACGGGCCATGTTCTGGCCAGCAACAAAAATAAACAGCTCTTGCAAGGCCCACACCAAGGACCCTGCACACCCTAGACAAAGTAATGTACCACTAAGACATGACAGATACACAGAAATTCAATGTTGCCAGAAATATATCATCCAGTCCTGTCATGCAACTGTACAGAGAAAGTATACCAACACCTAGATCTCTGTGTGTGTAACTATATTAAAATCTGAACAGACAACATAACTATATATATATATATATATATATATATATATATATATATATATATATATATATATATACATTTTGTTCTTCTAACTCTATATACATATATATCACTATACATGCACATATAAACATGCATATGCCTAATTCAACACATATATGTGTCTACCCTTATATGTCTACATGTACACAGTATGTGTAGACAGATATGTATCTATGTAGGTATATACGGACATAGTTTCATATATGTTTGCAGATATATATATATATATATATATATATATATATATATATATATATATATATATAGGTATATATGGCCATACATCTGTAGATAGGAATGGCAGATTAACAAATACACATATGTTCACATGCACCGTTAATGGGGTTGAGAGGCCCCACACACTATACGTGTTGTACAAATAAGCATCCCCCCATACCCAACCACATATGCCCTGCAATACACTACCAAGTACAGTCTGCCCCCCCATAGAACATGTAATATGTAGATGCCATCAACATCCCCAGGACACAGATGCACAGACACAGATATGCAGATACATATATATATATATATATATATATATATATATATATATATATATATATATATGTGTGTGTGTGTGTGTGTGTGTGTGTGTGACTACACATACACATGCAGATATATGTACAGTAAGATACATATGTAGGAGGTGCACACAATATGGAACAGCCACTATGCCTACAGTTAACACCTGAACAACTGGACACTGTATGGGCCACTCATACAAATGTCAGTCGTTGCCTGCAACATATACCCATAGAAAGGTAATAGGAAAGACACCACACACAGGTTTTCAGAAATGGGAATCCTTTAATTGTGTACTATAACAGTTCTATTTGCCATGTCATATAGCTGTTCAGATACTGACAACCGTACAAACAGAGTACTGCAACTGTGAAACAGTTACAGTAATACAGTAGTCTGGAAAGGTTCACAATTCTTGCTGTCCAGGCCAAGCCCTTCAAAGTGTACAATAGTGGAGACAGACTGTGCCATAGGATACCAAACAATCAACAGTATGCACTACAAATGTGTAGTTCAGCAGCCTCTATCCACACTCTGTACAAACTCAGTAGGAGGTAAAGACATTTTGTGGTCAAATGGGTTGTAACTGGTACATAACAAGGCATACCTGTCACCATCATGAGCACACTGACAAGCAGAACAGTCTGTATGGCAGGGGGCAGTAGGCTTGCAGTAGCCCAAGTCCTGTAAGTAATGTCAATATAGCCGAAGTATATGGTACTGTACATCCAGATACCTTTTGGTAGCTCACCCCTGATACCCCCATATTTTGTAACAGCCTAGGTCATTTATGGTGCTCCCCACCAAGACTCAATAATACAGGCCCATATCCACTGTTACATACACTGGCCTCTAGAGTGCATAAGGGTACACATGTATTGTGTAGGTGATGTCCACACATATATGGCCCCAGCCCTACTGTATGTGTGGGGGATACAACAGCAGTGGACTAATGGCAGCAATAGCAGTGTGATATACTCACAGCCCACTACAGAACAACCCCCAACAGCATTACATATGTGCAAAGCTTGGTATGTGGATGGAGAACAGAGGCTGGAACACAGGCACATATGTGGAACACGTTGTCATACACTAAGAAAGGTGCTGGTGTTACATGATAATCTGAAACATACCCTTAGTCAGGGAATTGAGGTTAGAAACAGAACTGGATGTAGCCATGTACTGATAGCACGCAACACACACACTGCCACTATAATATCTGACACACGACCTGTGTGGCGGACGGGCAACACATGATAGGCATACCTCTGTCCAGCAAAAGGATAGGCCCACATAAGTGAGCTATGCAGACAGACTGCATTCCAAGGTACACTAGTATGTACACACACACACACCCTGTAACACCAGTACTATGCAAAGCATAACACAACTCTACTTAGAGTCTGTCTGTAGTCCCTGATCCTCCTACAGATATGTGGCCACTCTGAGTGTGCAGGTTCTCCTGTGAGAGGTATTGCTACCTGCTGTCTGTAACACTGATGCCCACACACAGGAAGGATGTCCGTCACACAGGAAATGTAAAGAGACCACGCCCACATGCTGTTGGGATATAAAGTGGGTGGTTGCCATGACAGTGGTAATTAGAAGTAGTACACATGTGTAATCATATATATATATATATATATATATATATATATATATATATATATATATATATATATATATATATATATATATATATATATATATATATATATATATATATATATATATATATATATATATATATATATATATATATATATATATATATATAGCTATCTGGATAAGTATTTGTACATATATTTCCACCATATGTCCGGGACATGGGGTGTAGCCCTACCCCAGCCCCTATAGTCCCACTGTTGTAGTTCAAGGGTATGTCAGGTATGTATAGCAGGTATATTACTAGACTATTGCTACTGTCATTGGGATTGTCTTCACAGACATGGTGTGTGGAAGGAGACATCTGCTTATAACATGTGTGCCATTGGCTACTGACAGACATCCTAAGGAAATCATTGTAAAGTACCGCCGCTAGCATGTATTTTCCCTGTGGAGTGCAGCAGAGATAATAGCCAATATATGTGGAATTCTGGACAAACCCTGTACAGTCCAGAATTATACACATAATCCCTTAGTGCACAACATGTGTACCAGGCCTGACAATTTGGATGTAGACAGCCATGTAGATGGGTATAACATATAACGACTGGTATACATTTTCCACCATCAGTTTTGGATTCACACACTCCTGCCTGGCCTGACACATAATGACTGCTGGTACAGGTGGTGCCATGGACACATACTACCCACTAGATATTAACATACATCTGTACAGCATCCCACTGCTCTGTCTGACATACATGGCCTTTAAGGGAGGCCTGGCAGCAGTACATATGGCAAATATCTGCACATGACATCTCACTGGGTAAGTACACTAAGCTGCTAGGCATGTAACAATGTACTGTACAGGCTACAGGTAGACTGGCTCTACACTGGCCTGCATCTCGTATGGGGGAATACACATGTACCTGCATATATAGCAGGCTCAATGACTATGTCACAGCACAGGGTGAGAAACACCTGTGTGACAGTGCATAACCACAACCAATGTGAACACAGCCACAGCCACATATGGTAAGCTAGCATAATATCACAGTATATGGACTACCTGTTCTACACCATCCTCATATGTGCCACTCACAGAATGACCCTACATATACTAGGCTGCTACACAGTTTGGTCTGATGGCTGTCTGCACTATGTGACATGTGTATGTATGGCCCTATAAACATGTATGGCAAAATGGTACCATACAGTGGGGCAGCATGTAACACCAGATAGAAAGGGAGCTACAACAATGACAACTACCACAATCTATACACAGGCTAAAGTACATATTAAAAAAACACACACTGCCAACATTCACCATCACTACACAGACCTCAGTGCTGTACAATCATCCACAGAATGTCCAGGTTATGTCATGAAATATAACCCCTACTGTACATGACATGTAGCAATCTGAAATATCACAGGCTTGTTATCAGATATGATGACACTATTTATGGTTTCCAGCACATATGCACCACTTCATGCACAACATATGTACAAAGGTTGACAGAGGTGTGTTTGACAGCACATACACAGGGCCAGTATAGACATGTTGCTGAGATAACCTCATAAATTTACCATTGTAATGGGGTTTGTTGCAACATATGTCCTATGAGGGATATGAAGTCAGTAGCTGTCATGGCCTTCACCATCTACAGACTGCAGTCCTCACACTACCTTCTGCATTCTACAGATAGATGCACCGTGGCTAACACATGAAACTAAAGGCACAACACTGGCCAGTCTACATATGACACTGCAGATGGGGATTCCTCATATACATGGAACTGACATGGCAGGTATTGCGACATGTACAACAGGCATATCCAGACAAACACTGTTAAACTAACATTACTCCACATGCAGTATAGCAGCACTTACAGTCTGTAGTCAGGTCAGGCACATCCCCCTCCTATTTTTGCCTTCTTTCCACAGTGTATGTTATTAGAGGTAAATCCCCAATCCATCTGAGATGCTGTTTGCCAAACAACAGATCTAGTTCCTGCTCCCAGTGACTGAAAAGGGCCAACACCACCATGTTATTCCTAGGTATTGGAGTGTGTTTCCATGCAATTGACTATGGGAATGTTACCACAGCTGTTACACATGCAATCAGCTAGGGGAGGGCTGCAATTCATGCAGAGGCCATCAGCTGATCATGAGCATCACTTAAAATACACATGCTGCTGCCTAAGCAAAGCAGGTGTGGGTCTCCACAGCCACCAGAGAGGGAGTGGGGGAAGCAAACAGAGGCAAATACATGTCAGGGAGGGGTGGGAAAGTAAAACAGAAGCATGTTTGTGTCACACACCTACTAGCACAAGGTATCAAACCCCCAACAACTATGTAGTGCTCTCACAGTCCGATGCAGTTATTGGATGCACCACATGGATTACCTGCTGTGTAGCACTCAGAACATATATGTGATGGTGAGTGACATCTGCAACAGGAATATGGTAGATATACGGTAGGTGATGTACACGTGCCTGTCTGCATGAACAGGTGCAAGCATCAACACAGGCACACTCACACAGGGACGCACACACATTGAGATACTTGGCAGGGCCAGGAGTGCAACTCATCACTAGTGTGATTGCCACAACACATCAATGTGCAGGTATCACATGCACCACACGGGTCATATGGAGGTCGTATGGGCAAAGAGTATGATGAGATGTCAGACATCAGACAGCATGTTTCAGTATGCCCTGGGGAGTTGTAGTGAGTGTGGATGTGGTCATACGCACCATACAACACACACACACAAACACACAGGGTGCCAGTTCTGACATGCATAGGTGCATGTCTGCAAAGGTGTGTGGTGGTCAACTGTGCAAGAAGGCTGTACAAGGGTAGGGGATGGGTATACCTTGGCATCAGGCCACATGACAATGGTCTTCATTGTGTCTCAGGCCTGTAGTTTCTGCATTTTCCCACACAGGTGGGTATTGCATCCCCCAGCCAGTCACCTGGGTGACTATTTGTGTGGCCAATGCTGTACATCACTTGCCATGTATATGTTCCTTACTCCATGACATGGATGGTGTCTGGGATGTGCACATCTCCCACACGCATGTACAGTGACATGTGAAACTGTACCTGGGGTATCTGGCCCATGTTGTGAACACAGATGATCATCGGATGTGCCAGTCTTGCCCACCTGTGGCAGGAACTGGTAATGGGCAGCAGGTTTACATTGCACCTACATTGATAGCATGCTAACAGCATTCCCTGGTGTCAGTGTCATCTGTCCATACAGGTCATGTTGTCAGGCATGGTATGTCTGTTGGGAGTCACATGTGAAGGCACCACGGTTGGTGCAGGTGTCCATTTGTGAACATGATGGAGGTGCACTGTCTGCATGTATGTGCATATTGGACAGATGGGCAGGGTGACATGCCCTCTGTAGCCCACTGCTATCATTGCATAGTTACTATCAGTGGCCAATATGCAGTGTACTACCCACATACTGGCTGTTGCCTAGGCATGTGTGTGCGTATGACACATGGGTTTTGTGTGTGTGCTCTGGGTAATAGTGGGGTTGCTAACTGTGATAGGCTGGTCTTGATGTCACATGTCTGGGTATGGCTTTGCACCCCAGCCTCTCAGTTAATTTACATCTGTTATCCCTGTATGGTTGACATTGCAATATATAGTAGGGCCACCATAAAAGAACTGAGCAAAACCCCCTCCACATTGCCCACAGGTGTCACACACTCAAAACCCACCTCTACACAGGATACGAGTTACAAACACACACACACACACACCTGTCATGTCTGGGAGTAGAACCCCTACCTAACTGATTTATTACACTACAGCACTATGCAGTTATAGTACTCACCATGGACATTACTGGATTACTTTTTCCCCAAAGGTGTATTTCACAATGAATGACATCAGCAGGATTACTAAAGTAGGGCATTTCAACTGTACTGCAAGTGACTAGCCTAAAATGCATTGCTCCCTACAAAGACAGTGAGACACACACAAAACATCCACATATGACATGTGTGGATATAGAACCCCAGACCAAGGTCTATATCACACTACAGCATGGAGCAGTTATAGGTCACACCACAGAGATTACTAAAGAACTGTCTCCCCAAAGTTGTATTTCACAATGAATGACATCAGCAGGATTGCCACAGTAGGGTATTTGAAATGTACTGCAAGTGAGTAGCCTATAATGCATTGCTCCATACACAGACATTGAAACACACACAAAACATCCAGAACTGCCATGGGTGGAGATGGAACCCTACCACAATTCTAAATCACATTACAGCAATACGCAGTTACAGGACGCGCTACAGAGATTACTGAGTTACAACCTTCCCAGAGGTGTATTTCTAGGTGAGTGACATCAGCAGCCTTGCCAACGTTGAGTATATGAATTGTATGGAGTGTGAGTAGCCTAAAAAGCATTGCTCTTTACTCAGTCAAACACACACACACCTTCACACACAGTTGCCCAGTCTGGAGTTAGAATGCCTACCTAACTACTTTATCACACTACAGCAGTACGCAATTACAGTATGCACTATGGAGATTACTGAGCTAAGATTTTCCCAGAGGTGTATTTCTAAGTGAACGACATCAGCAGCCTTGCCAAAGTTGAATATATGAATTGTACGGAGTGTGAGTAGCCTAAAAAGCATTGCTCTCTACTCAGTCAGACACACACACAAACACACAGTTGCCAGGTCTGGGGTTAAAACACCTACCTAACTACTTTATCACACTACAGCAGTAGTAAGCAATTACAGGACACGCTATGGAGATTACTGGGCTATGATTTTCCCAGAGGTGTATTTCTAGGTGAGTGACATCAACAGCCTTGCTAAAGTTGAGTATATGAATTGTATGGAGCATGAGTAGCCTAAAAAGCATTGCTCTCAAAACATTCAGACATGCACACACTCTCACAGTTGCCAAGTCTGAGGTTAGAACTACTGCCTAACTAGTTCATCACTATAGCAGTACACACTTACGGGATGCACCATGGAGATTACTGAGCTACAGCTCTCACAAAGGTGTATTTCACATTGGATGACCTCAGCAGGCTTGTCATAATGATACTATGGGGAGGGTGGTGTGTGCATGGGCCATAACCCATTTATGTAGAGGTTGACATGCTACATGCAGGCACACACAGGGTCATATGTCACAGGTACATGAATACAGCCACTAGATGACTACTTCCTTGTACAGTCATGTTGCACAGCTGGCACGAGCACCACATAGTCTGTCATGCTGACAGATACTGGTGGCTAGTATCTGCAGTGAGTGACATCTGCACCTCATGTGTTTGGGGCCCTTTGGCTGTGCACTGGGTGGGACAGGCCCGGATGGCTCCTTGTCACGGTCACCCACTTCCACACATCTATGTCTGTCTACCTTTGGCTTACTTTAGTGTGTTGTCCTTACATATATGTCTGTATTGCTATCCACTGTGTGTGCAAGGCAGGAGTGGTGCATACTGACATGTGTCTGCACTAAGAACTGCAACTGCCAGATATGTCTGGTCCATTGGTGTTTGCAGACATGGCCTTCATGTGTTTAAGTGTGTGAGCATGCCCAGTATGACCTTTCAGTATGTTGTTGACTGACATTGCCTTCATTCTTCTAAGTGTGTGAGCATGCCCAGTATGGCCATCTGGATTGCATGTGTTGATCAAGTCCAATTAGTTTGTACTGCGGTGCTGACCTTTGTGCTGTACACCGACATGTAGCATGCTGTGTCTGCAGGGTATCCATTGGTCATTTAACATTTACTGTTGATACATTTCTGCATAGCGGGGGGGGGACACCTGACTGTTTCTACAGTTCTACACAGGAGTGGGGGGCACAGCTGACTGTTACTATAAGTGTACATAGGATGGGGGGGCACAGCTGACACTTTTACACATTTGCTAGGACTGTACTTGTATGTCAGGTAGTCCATTTCAGTCAGCAGTCTTACCTATCGTGCTGTCCAGAGGCATACCAGTGTACTACAGATATTAGCTTTAACTACCTACATATTAGTTTCTGACTTCCTAGCCTTCACATCTTACATCTAACTGACTGGCCTACTGTAGTCTGTCTGTGTAGGCCTGGGGGGGGGGGTTACACATAGGGCTCTTTCAGAGGCCATAGTACAGCATTTGTTTGTGTTTGTCTACACCTATCCTGCTGTCTGTAACTGTTGTTGGGTATGTGACCCCCCCCCCAACTGGCATGTGTGAGTCACTTACCTTGTGGGTGTTGCAGTATTGAGGATGGTGCTGCAGGGCTGCCTATGTCAGATGCACATAGTACAGTCCCTATACATCGTTGAGCACAGGTAGTGTCATGTTTGGCATCCCTTTTACTGTATGTGCGAGTCAGTGAGAGGTGTCATTCCCTGGGTCCCTACTATGTCAGTACATGTGCTATGCGTTGCATATTTGCCAAGGCCAGGGCATACTGGGCATGCCTCCTTCTGCCTACTGGGGCAGGCTCAGGTTGTTCCTACTCTGAGTCACTCTGTGCCTGTGCATGCCTTGGCAATGGTGGGGGGCTGTGTGGCCCTGCCCCATGCTGTTCCTGCTGCAGCTGTTTCTGCAGGATCATATTGTGTAGCATGGCACATACAAGGACAATTTGGGTACATGTAGTTGGTGAGTACTGCAAGGCTCCACCAGATGTGTCCAGACACCGGAATTGTGACTTGAGCATCCCAAACACATGCTCTATTATGATTCGTGTTTGTGTGTGTGCCTCATTATGGAGTTCTTGTTCGGGTGTGTGTGCATTTCTTATGGGTGTCATCAGCCATGGCTTCAGTGCGTATCCAACATCCCCTTCTAGGTGACTGTGTGGGATGTCCCCATTGGCAAATCTCTGAGACAGCTGCATCAGATGCTAGATGTGGGAATCGTGGTAGCTTCCAGGGCAGCCAGCACACACATTCATTATTATGCCCTGGGCATTGCACATGACCTGGCAGTTGATGGAGGGGAAGCCCTTGCGGTTGATGTAGACCCTACCCCGCTCACCAGGTGGTGCTTTGATGTGTATGTGCATGCAGTCTATTGCACCCACTACCTCAGGGTATTCTGCTATTTGGTGGAAGAGATGCATATTGCTGGCTAACGCCTTACAGGTGATGGGGAAATATACTTGCTCACAGACATGTGCTGACATGGCATCCAGGAACTGGTGGAGTACCCTAGATGCTGATGCCTGTGATATCCCCATCATATCCCCAGTTGACCTTTGGAAGGTACCTGTAGCTAGTATCCGTAGGCCTACACATACCTTGGTCTCAACTGGCATGGGTTCCCCTCTGTTAGTTCTGTGTATGAGGCCTGCACAGCTCAACAATTTGCTGTAGGAGGTCCCTGTCCACCCTATAGCGCTCCACTATCTCCAGCTCATGTAGCCCTTAGTAGGTTACCCTGGGTCTGTACACTCTTATCCGTCTCCTCACTGTGGGTTACTCAACAGCATTCACATCTTCACGACCCTCAGCCTCTTGCACATGCTGGTTTATGATAGCAAAAGCAGCCCCTAACATTTTTTCTCTTGCTTTCGTTTTGTAAAATTTCCCCATTTGTATACACCAGTGGTACAGAGGTTTTGGGAAAAACAGGGGGGAGAGGTGTTTACATAGTTTATAGTGGTGTGCTGGGCTGGGCTGGTCTGCTGCCTGTGTGATTGGCTGATTCTAATACATTTCAGCTGTCAGCTAAGCTAGTTCCCCTTGGTTACCTTCCTACTGCTGTTTTCTCCTCCCATTGCCTTCCTGTTTAAGCCTGTCTGCGCGCCATGTAAATGGAGTGCTCAAATGTGCACAGAGCTGATATTTCCTGGTTTAACTTCTTTTTTCTTCATGTAAAACCTGGTGCGCAGCACGTACACCCACTTACACTTTGTAAAGAGTGCTAGGTAGGTTTAGACACACCCCTAGCTTAACTGTGCTAAGCTAGGAGCAATCCCGAGCCACAGAACTCCAATCCACTTATAGTATGCCTGACACACACCCCAATGATGTCACCTATATCCTAGTCTTGCACCCAGCTATTCATACTCTTACACTGATGGGACCTGTCTTACATGCTGGGGAAAATTGGGATTCACTATCCTTCCCCTCATTTGCATAGGATTGCCTGCTAATGCATAGTTACATGTCTCACACTGAGCCTCCCCCTTTAGCAACCACTACTCACTGGCCAGGTTGTCTGCTGCCTGCCATTGACTTCCATGGCAGAATACTGATTTTAGTTAGAATGCCCATTTTAAGTTTATTTTCTTATTTTCCCCCTGATCCCGTTTGCGCGCCGCTGCCCTATGCTTAAACAGACGAGATCGGCGAAAAAAAATAAAAGTAGTTTTTTTTTCATTTTTTTTTTTATTGTTTGCAATGCCAATGGCCTTATACTTGGCCATTGGCAAAGTTGCTCAGTGATATGCAGCCTTTATTTGGAGCTGTCATAGCTCCGTTTTTGATTTTGCAGACATGTACTCAGTTACTAACCGAGTACATTTTTGCAGATTGCAATAGTCTTGAACGGACTATCGCAAGCTTCCTGGATTGCAAAATCCCCTCATTTACATGGATTTCTCCTGCAAATGAGGTGATTTGCATACCAGGGCTTAGTCCATGCAGGATTAGTGCTGGAGCTCTTGTGCACGCCCCTGCCAGCTGTTCCTGGATCGCACAGCGGACATATTGCATGCATGGCATAGCCAGCCTTAGGCACAGGCCATCTAGGTGGCCGTTTAGGGTGCCGCTCTAGCAGGAGTGCTTTCTCAGTGTTTATTTGGTGTAGGTAGACCAGGATGGGGGCACTGGGTGGTGTGGTGGGGGGTGCCATGGAGCCATTTTGCCTAGGGAACCAGTTGACCTAAGGCCGCTCCTGCTGCGTGGGCTCCTGTACTCATCTTGCACTCTGTGCAAACTTTTGAGAATCCAGGGGTATGTTTTTAGACTGAAGAATTAAAATGTACATTTGGAAAGTGAAGCTCTCTAGAAAGTGCCTTTGAAGAATTACACATATGTTAAAAGGTATTACAACTAGTATTAATGATTTGATATAAATCCACCAAAGCCTCTACCCAACCCAAAACCTTAATGGGTTCATAATGTAGCCAGGTTAGATCATCATTTTAAGCCTGTACCTCTTTTAACTAACATGTTTAACCTGTTTGATTGCTTTATTCTTGAATGTAATAATAATCAATTAATCTTCTTATGTTTCTGTTAAACTACCTCTGACTATATTTTTGAATGTAATAATAATTATTTACTCTTCTGATGTTTCTGTTTATATACCTCTGTCTCTTTTGGAGCTTTTCTCCCCAGGCCTCTACTGAAAATGGACATGTATCCAGCTAGACTAGCCCGGTCAACAAATGTAAAATAAAATAAATAAAAATAAAAATAAATATATATATATATATATATATATATATATATATATATATATATATATATATGGTTCTACCTCACTTCAACGACACGCGGAACATCGACACGAAAACCGAGAGCACCAGAAGATCGAAAGCTGAGAAGACCGACGGGCAGGACCCAGAAGATCGACAGTGGAAGACCGACCCGGCGGATGAAAGCACCCGGCCGAGGATGCCGACATGGGGAAAGGCTGTGTAAGTATGCGGTAGTGACGGACGTTAGGGTGCGAGTAAGGTAAGTGTGGATATTGACGGTCTGTGGGGATAGGGTGGGTTAAGTGAGTTAGGGTTAGGAGCGGGTCAGGTAAGTGTGCGTAGTGATTGTGTTTGGGTTAGGGGCGGATAAGTGAGTTAGGGTTAGGGGCGGGTCAGGTAAGTGTGCGGTAGTGATTGTGTTTGGGTTAGGGGCGGGATAAGTGAGTTAGGGTTAGGGAGCGGGCCAGGTAAGTGTTAGTGACGGACCTTAGGGTTAGGGTTTGGGTTAGGGTTGTAGGTAGTTGTGTATGCGAGGTTTAGTGTGGGTTTGTAGGGATTTTGGTGTGCTTGTGTTGCGTATGTGGTTTTTGGATGGGGAATGTGTTTTGTTTGTTGATTTTGGTGTGTGAAGTGTATGAGGTTTCGTGTTTGTGTACAGTCGGTTATTTCGTTGTCGGGCATGTGGAATTTCGTGTTTTTGTACTGTCGGTTATGTGGTTTCGGTGATTGCGTTGTCGGTGTTTTGGTGTTTCGGTTATGTGAGGTAGAACCATATATATATATATATATATATATATATATATATAGATAGATAGATATAGATATAGATAGATATAGATAAATATATATTTAGATAGTATTAACTAGTAGCTCTAGCAGATGTCAAACCTGAAAGGGTTTCTCCCATGAAATTTATTTTGAAATTTCATGGAATTATTAAAATTTGAGAGATCATAAGTTGGCTGTTAATCAACCAGTAACTCTGGAACAGTACCTTATATGTCAAGTTGGAGACCAGTAAGCATTATTGCAGGAAGTCAGAAGTTTTCTAAATTAGATGTTTCATGCTTATCAACAAATGGTCTTAGAGGAATAATCAAATAAATATTTATTCATATGTATTCACAAAGGATGACTTAAACACAATATTTCACTTACTGAATTGTCAGCTGCTCCTGCCATATTTCAGAGGAGCATTGATAGTTTAGAATTTGGTACACCACATGTTTATGTGGTGTGTTACATGGAAAATATCCTACTTAATGGTGTGTCACTGGATGAACTTTTGTAAAAGTTAGATAATATATTGAAAAGATTAGAGATCTTGTTCAAAGTGGCTATGCAATCTAACAGAAAGACTTAGCATTTTCCTGATCACATCTTTTTTACTTGCAATTACTCATTTATCAAATGTTATTTCATCATTTTACCTAAAATCTAAATTTTAAAAGACCTGCACAATATTGAAACTGGAAATGGATCACTCATTGGTACACTCTTTCAATTAATACATCCATCGGTACATACTGACATCATTAAGGATGCACACCTTAATTATTTATTTGAAAGAATTGCAATGCTCTTGGAAGCAATTAGATATTTGCCAAACTGTTAATTTAATTAATAGTTTGCCAGAAAAGTAACTGCCTTACATTTGTATAAACAATTGTGGTCCCCTTCCATTCACATGTTTTGGTGGAGGGCACTGTGGCTTCCAACATTGACAGAAAGTTTAGCTGTTTCTGTATGGCCCTCAAAATACAACATCAAAATGGACTTAACCTCATCCATACCTCTCAACTGTCTAGATTTGTGCCTCATATTTTTGGTCTGTTCCTCATAAAATTTGTGGTTTCCTGACAATTCATTGAATATTGAGTCACTAAATAATGACATACATTTGAGCTTCAGATGTCATGTCTTGCAGAGAATGCGTGGTAACACAAGTCCTGTTATTCTAGAAACATTCTACGTTTATAAGAATTATATTTAAAATCTGTCCTTATTTTGGGGCCTTTGCCCCCCCCCCATTATTTTAGGCTTTATCCAGATTTCATGCACTAAGAGGTATGCCCCATCAAAAAATGTGCCAGCAGGCATCTAGTCTGTGTTTTGTGTTCACAGTTTCATAAGCACAAAGTCTAGCTGCCCTTGAAGGACATTTAAAGCCTAGCCAATTTCTTTTTTTGTACTCAAATTAACCTGTCCCATTTAGTTAGAGATTGGCCTTGCCCATCCCATGGTTGATAATTGTATATTACACTTATGAGAATATCTGAGATCATACCATAGATAATTTAAGGGGATCTCTCCATGGCATAAAGCATTTATGAGCCGCTTCTGTCCATTAGTATTATAGGGGACAGTCCTGGAGTACATTTTGTGCTCTCTGCTTCCCCTCCATAGAACCAAGTTGTCCTTGAATATTGATGGGGATGAACATTATTTTATGTGGATGAGGAGTCTGTTCCAGAGCAGCAGTATCCTCTATGAGATATACCTGTCCCTCCAAACCACTCTGTTGATGTTGCAAAAGAGGTTTAGATCACTGGACCGAGTATTAAGGATGAAATAATGCATTTTTTTTTTACATTTAGTTTCAGTCCATGATTTTGACACCAGTTATTTATTTGGAACCAGCCTTTCTTCAGGATAGTTAGGTCATTTGAAGATTCAGTGACTGCTCCTAGCTTGCAGTCATTGGCAGACTTAGTCCGCTAGAGCCCCTTGGTATTGTCTTTTACTTCCAAAAAGTAGATGCCAAACAGGAGAGGTCCCAGCACAGAACCCTGAGGGAGTCCACTGGTGACTGGTTTCATTGTGGAGGTAACTTCCCTATTTTGATTTCCTGAGTCTTATCTGTGACACAGTTGGCAATCCAGTGGGTGATACAAAAGTTTATTCCCAGTTTATTTAACTTTTCTACTATGCCTGAGAGGGGAATTATGTCAACAGCTAGGGCCAAGTTGAGGTATGCACTGTTTACCATTTTGCCTTCAACCATTGCTTTGGTGACTTTTTAAAAAAATCCACCAGGTTGAGTAAGCATGACCTGCTCTTGAGAAATCCAGACTGAGACAGGTCCAGTGTTTGGAGGTCTCCTATGTGCTGATCGATTAGTTCCATTATAAGTCGTTCCATGGCTTTGCATATGAGGCAAATATGAGAGTTATTTGCCAGTCTTTTAAAAATTTGGTTTTTAGGTGAATGGTGAAAGAAACACTTTAATTTTATAATAAATGAGTGACTGTAAATACAATGATGTGATCATGGAAAGGGTAAGTTTTTCCTTTTGGATATCATAAGTACTTTGAACATAACCTTTAAAGGAAGCAAGTTTGCATCTTAGGAGAAACAAGTGTGTGTGTGTGTGTGTGTGTGTGTGTGTGTGTGTGTGTGTGTGTGTGTGTGTGTGTGTGTGTGTTTTGACAAAGAACTATAGCACTTAGAGTATGTAGTAAGCACACATGACCTGTTTCCTACACTGTTTTCATTACAGACTGCAGCAAATTTCTTTTGTGGACACTCCCATCTCCTGCAAGTGTTACTGAGATGAAGAAATAATTTGGCTTAATGGACTAGTGCTATAGGCTTTTAGCAAATCTTGCAAACTTGTTAAATGTTTTGCATAATTTTTTAAGCAAAGATGCACAGTTAGAGTTAAAGAATGAACAAGAATTAGCATTTCAGAATCCTAAAACTTTGCATAGTCTGCCGAAGTACTTTTCATTATTAAGCTGACACAGAGTTTACCCTCTCCTGTGATGCTTTACCTTGTGGCACTGTAACTGCTTTTACACAAAATACTAGATGGTACAACTAGAAAAGGAAGGCTTAGCAATAATTTGTAGAATCCAAAGTTTTCATGCATACTTCATTGTTTTCTCTTTTTAACTACATATATAAAAAACAAACTGCTGATTGCCTGGTCCATTGAAAAGAAGCTTGTTCTAAAAATGGCTTCCCAAGGAATGTAATGTTGTACACTGCTGCTAAGACCATATGAGTCGAAAATTGATACTAACTGAGGAACTAAGTAGGTTACCTATTTCAGAAAAGCTTATAAACTTAGATATGCTAGACCAAGGAATGATGTTGGTCATTATGGACAAATACCACAGCATAATAAGCATATTAAATCACAGACTGCCAAAACTATACACTCATCAGAAAAAGATGTCCATAATAAATGAAACAAAGTTTATGCAATACTATTCCAGGTGAACATTATATGTATTGTGGGTGCCTAGAGTCATGATTTTTCTGCAGTGGGTGCCTAGAGTCATGATTTGTCTGCAATGTGTCATAATTCTAAAAATGCACATCATGCTCACCCTGCATTTTCTACAATATAACACTTAGCCTAATTATATCTATTATGGACTTGTGGATCACTCAAAATGCAAAAAAGGAGGTAAAAATGTGTGATGAATATTAAACAAGCAATGCAATGCTGCCAAATACATTGGTCACCCTTGGAAATAACCTTAGAAATAAAGCCTAAGTGACACATTGACTACAGTGACATGCTGCTTAGAAAACTGTTTCTGATTTTGATACATTTTCTCTTAAGTGGCTCTATGAATATGCCATGAACTCTCTCAATTTGTATGCAGCATCTCAAAAACTGAGATAAAGTTTTATCATACATAGTATTCCAGATCTGTTGACAAATCTGAATAAATCTTGTTTCACCAGTATAAAATTTGCAAACCTTAAGAAGAGAAATGGAGTCTATAATGTACCTCCTGTATCCTTTCATAAGTTCATATGTGTATACTAGGCTAAAAACCACGGGGGCCTATATAAGCCTAGCCATGCAACAAATGTATCCATACATTTCACGTTTAATGAATGGCCTGGGTGACAATGCTGTACAGACTGTGAAGGGAAGAATAAAGAAAATGAAAGCTAAGGCTAAAAAAATACAACCGTTGTAGATCTGGTTCATCTACAGAATTACGCCACATGGCAGGCTTGTCTTCAGTTGAAGTGTTTATGTTAAAAGACTGAGAATCAAGTCTGACCTGCTTTTGCTTGTTTTGAAAGTAAAAATCTACTGAAGCAGTGGTCCTTAATGCAATCTTTTGATAAACGCATAAAGCTGATAACGTTTGCAGCTGGAGATGAAGTTTATGAGAGAAATTGCAGTAATAATAATAAATAAAATGAAGAAATAACAGATACCTTTTCTAAACTTGTTTCTTACACTGTTTTAAATAGTCATGGATCATGAAGGAAGAGACATGCTGACCAAATCACAGCAACATTCAAGCTGACTTTACCTGTCAGAGAACCTGACAATGAGACACCAGATAGAATGAGTGGTGCAGGGATTCAATTGTAGACATAATGAGTAGTGCAGTGGTTCGATGCCAGACAGAATGAGTGGTGTAGGGGTTCAATTGCAGACATAATGAGTAGTGTAGGGGTTCAATGCCAGACAGAATAAGTGGTGTAGGGGTTCAATTGCAGACATAATGAGTGGTGCAGGGGTTCAATTCCAGACATAATGAGTGGTGTAGGGGTTCAATTGCAGACATAATGAGTAGTGCAGGGGTTCGATGCCAGACAGAATGAGTGGTGTAGGGGTTCAATTGCAGACATAATGAGTGGTGCAGGGGTTCAATTCCAGACATAATGAGTGGTGTAGTGGTTCAATTCCACACAGAATGAGTGGTGCAGAGGTTCAATTCCACACAGAACGAGCAGTGCAGGAGTTCAACTCCAAACAGAATAAGTGATGCAGGGGTTCAATTCCATTTGCTACCAGAGACATGTGAAAAATCATATGGAAGCTGGGGTCAAGTAGCCAGTACCTGTGTCTGGTGTGACCAAAGCTAGTAAAGAACTCTTACCTTTGCCTGTCATTGGAGAAGGTAGGCATTCTTCAGATTTGCCTTTTAGTAAGCAGTCTGGCTATTCTACTTGTAAAAGGCATGCCTCTATTTATCTAAAGCAATGTTCTAAATGTTTGTCCTGGAAAGAAAAAAAAATAGCTCTGATGTAATTGAAGGGCAGTTTGCCCACACAGACCTTCTTTCTTAGAAAATTACATAAAGCCTTGAAGCCATTGCTGATAACTGTTACACAGTGATAAGACTGCTTCATTAACAAATTTTCTAAGTATAAAACAGCACATGATAAACATGTCTTGAATTTCCTTGCTAATGTTGTTAGCAACTGTTCCACTCTATGCCTGTTTCTTCCACAGTTGAAAAGCAATGATTCACATTTGGTAAACTGAATGCTGACAGCTATCTCCCTTTATTATCACACTGAGTTCCTCTGAATACATGCCTGTATCTAACCTAGTGCCACTATTATGCAATACACAGTCCTTTATATAATCAACTCTGAAACCATTGCACCTTGAGTTAAAGGGTCTTATTATTATTTTTATTTATTTTACATTTGTTTACTGGGATTGTCTGACTGGGCAAGTGGCCTTTTTTCAGCTGAGGCCCAGGGAGAAAATCTCTATATACTCCATGACTTATACTTCCAATAGTCAAGTCTGCCAGTATACCAGTCCTTCAGTGAACTGTACTTAGTAAAGTATATCATAGGAACATTATACATCTTTACAGATTTAGCTCACTACTCATCAAAATGTGATTTTTCCCACCACTGGTGCATCGTCAGAGAGGGTATCCCTAAGTAAGGGAGAGTGGGAGCAAAGCTCACACTTGTTTTCACTGTCAGTTGTAAGGAGAGTTTATTCTCTTTGTACTTAAATTATGATGGGATATAACTGGGGGTATTGACAATGGTACCATAATGTGTACAAATTTGTGTGCACATAGTTGTGCCCTACTGGTATTCAGCAATGGCCCTAACACAGTACTGTGTGGTCCTCTAGCACAAAGACATGCAACAGTGCATAGGATTGGCCCTACAGCTGTGCTGAATGCTAATGCAACAGTCTGGGGAGAGGCATATACTAATTAACTATGCAGTCTCCCCCACCCAGAACCACCTCCAGGAAGGCATCTACATGCAGATCAATTCAAGACACTGCTTGGCAATGTAGATCAGCATGACCAGCCCTACCATGTTGTGGTGTTGAACGCAGCCAAAAGACTATTTTCACTACCTATCACAATGATAGTACAGGAACCAAGGGGAGGGGAAAGCAACTAGCCATCAGGGTTAATGGATCCATGAAGTACCTTTACAGCACCAGCATCAGTACAGGGATTGTGGGTGAGGGGAATATTAGCTACCAGAGATACATGTAACAAAATGCCTTCATGAAACAGATATCATTATGGGAATTGCTGGTGGGAGGAATGATTAGATACCAGGAATTTTTTTAAACTAAAGTACCAAAATGGTCAAGGGTGAGAGGGATGCTTCAAATTAAAGTGCCATAACAGCATGGATAGCACTATGGGGATCAGAGGTTGGAGGAATAACTAGATGATAGGGATTCTACAAATGTGTCATAACAACACGTAAACTATTATACTGCTCGGAGGTGGGGAGAAGGGCATACTAGCTACCATTTAACTTCAAGTATACCATAATAGCATTTAAACTATTATAGTGATCAGGGTGTGGAGGGAATCATGGGAGAGAAGATGAGTTGGGGAGACAAGAACAGGGACTGTGGTGTGTGTTTGTGTTTGAATGTGTGCGTGTATGTGTGGCAGAGTGACTGTGCGAGGGGAATGTCAATGCCTGCACAAGCTAATTTACTACTGTGATATACCATGGTAGTAACTGTGATTCTGACACATGCAAATTAGTCAATAATGAAGTCTTACATCATCACTGTTAACATGTCTCTGAAGCACAAATTAGTTCATGGTGGGAGCAGGGCCTTTTTACCATGAGCCACATGGCTCATGCTAGGCCCTTTTTGAATTCACAGGCATGTTTCTATAGGTACATAGGTACTTACTAGGCTATTGATCAGTGAGGACCTCTAAAAGATTTGCCCTACATTCCCATGAAATGTTTGGCCCCTGTAATTTAAGTACAAATAACCCAGAGTCTGGTGGAACATTTATATGTTACCCCATCCATAAGGGACAAGGTTGCTAGTAAAAATAAGTTGCCAGTTAAACAGACCAAATGATAAGCTACCAAAACCTTCAACCTGCACTTGAGTATGTGGCACAGTTTGTGTGCATAATGCTCAATTTGTGGAGCAAATGTGGAAAAAGTGGATAGCTTTAATTTCATCACCACAGCCTGAACAAATTAGTCTTTGTAATGTACTCATCATAACCTGAACAAATTAGTTGCTGTAATGCAGTCATCATAGCCTGAGCAAATTAGTTACTGTAATGCAAACATCATCAGGAAAACTGTTCTTTTAGCAGATGTGGGCTGTGAATCCCCTTTGTGTGTTTGCTTTCTATCTTTAGTGTGTTCTTTAATTGCCTAAGGGTGATATGCACATAAACACAGAATGTGAAACAGTAACATTTACAGATGAAACAGTTTTATCATGCTGATTCTAAGAGTTATTTCAAACAATTCAGGGAATAAAGACAAACTTTAAATTCTGAAAGTCTCAGATATAAAATCATCATTTAGCTTGCCACACTGAAGTTAGTGATTTGTTTACATACTTACAGTGTCTATAATGTTAAATGAAATAAAACAGTTGCACATAAAAGGTTTAAAGTATATTTCATTACTTTCTTACATCTACAGCTGCATCCAAATAATATTTTCAGAGCAATAATTTCTGATTAAATCTAGCAAATGGCTGTCTTTTTTTCCTTTAATCACAAGAGATTTCCCTTCAGACACACAGCCAACAAAGGTAATGAAATTTTAAGTAGGTATCAAAAATAAGAAAAAAACAAACAAAAAATAGATAATCCTGATATAACACTTAGCACTACCCTTTCTTATTGGTTTTCAGTCAAGCCAAGCAAAATGCCAGAAAAGAGCTGCTGGAATTCTGATGAAGGTATATATTTTTTCAGTAACTTGTCATAAGCTCTGCTTTATTCATGTATGAAATATGGCACTATTATTCTTCAAGCAATAACTTCAAATGTCCCTCTGTAACAGTATACATGCTGTTTATAGTTACTGCATATGTGCATGTTGAAAAAAAAAATCTATGGATATGTCTAGATGATGAATGATTTTAGTTGATATGATGAGAAATAATGTAAATTGTATTCACTGTTGCACTGTGACAAAGAAGACAATTATATGCTGGCAATTTTTTGTTAATCATTATAAAAAAATGGTAGACTAAACCATGAGTCTGAATAATAAATATGCACTTTTTCAATTTGTTTACTTCCTATTTGTGTTGCATCAGCCTGCCTATTTAGATATTTATCTAGTTATCCACTATTCCAGCCATCATGTCTGTCTGCCTGATTTATGCTTGTGTACCAGTACATATGTTTGGTAGTTTGAATTTACTTATTTGGGGACATTCCCGGATGGTTCATTGGCTCCCAATAATCAAGCAATTTGGTGATCTACTGGCACATGAGGTGAGAGCTATCCTATTCCATTAATTCCCTGTGAAGTGAGCACTATCCCAGCCCAGTCATTCCCCACAGGCTGAGAGCTATTGAGAGCTATCACATTCCATTCATTCCCTGTAAGGTGAGAGCTATCCCAGCCCATTCATTCCCAGTCAGATGAGAGCTTTCCCAGCCTATTCATTTCTGTGAGGTGAGAGCTAACACATTCCATTCATTCCTGGTGAGGTGACAACTTTCCCATTCTATTTACTCCCTGTGAGGTGACAGCAATTCTATTCCATTCATTCCCTGTGAGGTAGCAGCAATCCCAATCCAGTCATTACCCATGCAATGGGAGTTATCACAGATCATTCATTCCCTTTGAGGTGAGAAGTATCCCATTCCATTCATTCCCTCTGAGGTGAGAGCTATACCAACCCATTCATTCCCTGTTAGGTGAGAGCTATTTCAGCTCATTCATTGCCCGGTGTGAACTATCCAGTTCCTTTCATTCTGTGTAAAGTGAGAGCTATCCTGTTCCATTCATCATCTGTGAGGTGAGAGTTATCCCAGCCTATTTATTTACTATGAAGTGAGAACTATCCCATTCCATTCATTCGCTCTGAGATGAGGACTAACCCAGCCTATTCATTCCCTGTCAGGTGAGAACTTTCCCACTCCATTCATTCCCTGTGAGGTGAGGACTACCACACCCCATTCATTCCCCATAGGCTGAGAGCTATCTCATCCTATTTCGCTTATCAGGAGCCAGGATCTGACACATTACGCATGCACTCAGATCAGTAGAATACAAGAACAAGTCTGACTCATAGTCCATGTGGGTGTAAATGACCTGAGACATACCTCCCTAGACTGTATAAAGAGAGACATCATGGAACTCTTGGAATATGTGTCCCAGGCTGGTATGAGCCTAGCACTGAGCAGCATTTTATAATTCCACAATATGAACAGAAGACAACTGACTTTAATAATTTTCTTAGTTTCTAGTGTCATTCTAAGGGGGGTGTAATGTTTGTCAGTATTGAAGGAGATGGTCAATAGACCATGCTGCTTTGCCATGGATGGTCTGTACCTCTCCTCTCTAGGCTTTTGAATATTAGCTAAAACACTCACCTCCTTATAGTACCTTTTTAGACAATGTCAAACTGAAAGTACTTCAGACATAACAAAGCAAAACCAAGAAAATCTAAAGGTATTACTGCTCAGTGCTAGGATTTTAAATGTTAAACTCCACTCCCTACAAGCTCTCCTCATCCTAGAGAACACTGATGTCTGTGCAGCCACTGAGACATGGTTTAAATGGCAGACAGAACACTGGCAGTGCAAGGCTATACTTTCCTTCCATATGTTTAAACCAGCTACTACACAGACAGGGACTAAAGGTGGAGGCTTCTCAATTTACACAAAAAAATAAATATACCTAGAGACTCGTCAAACAGGATGATGCACTTGAGCTTCTCCATCTTCAAATCACCATAGACAAAATCCCGTACCACTTCCTTGCAAGCTAAAAGTCCCCCTCTATGACCTAGGAAAGCCATAACATGTATTTAAGCTTACTGGAAACACTCACCATCCAGCCAAATACCATATTCATGGGCAACTTTAACCACCCCACCTATTAACGGAGAATCATGCATGACACCAAACAGCAGGCACATAGACTCCCAGAATTTGTAAATGCAAATTCTCTGGACCAGAATGTCAATACACCAATGGGGGTGCAAACATACTGGATCTAGTCATCACTAATATAGGACAGCGCTACACAGTCCCTAGTGTAATGTCCTCTCTGGTGAGGTCAGATTACAAAATGGTCTACTTCGAAGTAAAAATAAAACCCGGAACCCCAGCTGACATGTAACATTCAGGAATTACTCTAAGGCTAATTTCCTACTATTATATGATAACCTGGCAAAATTTCAAGTCCCCATAAACCCTAAGAACACTGTTACCTATGTGGAACTGTTTACAGATACCCTATACAAGTATGTTAATGGCTGCACCCACCAGGAAGAAGTACAGAACTAACTCAAAAAACAAACAACCCTGGTGGAATCACAATAGCAATAGGCTGTATAACAGAAGGAAGAAAATCATGGCAATAATTAGGAGGTGCAGCACCCAGCAGGATAAAGGCTCTGTCATCAAACTAAACAAACATTTTAGAGGATAAATAAAGTCTACCAAAGCCAAATCTGAGGTAAATTTGGTCTCCAAGGCCAAGGTCAACCACAAGGCATTCTTTAGCTCTGTCCACAATCTCAAAGGCTACTGCACAATTGTATGCAGAGCTCATTGTTACTGGAGCCACCTTACTAAGCCAAAATATATAGCAAACCTATAGGCAGACAAATTCATCTCTAACTTTACCTCTCTTTCTCCCCCTCAACCTTCCTTCAGTAAAAAACATCAAATATAACTCCCCCTATTATCACCAGGCAACAGGTCCTCAGTGCTCTCTCTAAGGCCAAGAGCACTGCACTGATGGACCCAGACAATATCCCAAGATGCCTTCTAAATAGCATAAAACATGTCCTATCAGACCCTCTTGGATTACAATTTAACCGTAGTCTCCAAACAGGCTTTGTGCCTCATGAATGGAGAACAGCAACAGTCATTCCCCTGCACAAAGGTGGACCTGGAACTACAGACCTGTAAGTCTCACTAGTCTCATATGCAACCCAATGGAAAGAATTATCATGGAAATGATCAGTAATGTTTTAGGAAACTCCCAGAGACTGGATCCAACCCAATTTGTTTTTGTCAAGAGCTGGTCATGCCTACTCAACCTGGTGGACTTCTTTGAGAAGGTTGCCAAAGCAATGGATGATGGGAAAATGGTTCACACTGTTAACTTGACCTGGCCAAGGCATTTGACACAATACCTCACTCAGGCATTGTTAATAAGCTCAAGAGGTTAAGTATAAACCCTTATGTAGCCCAGTGGATAGCCAGCTGGCTCACAGACAGGACCCAGGAAGTTAAAGCTAGGGCGTCCACCTCTACAAAGAGGCCAGTCACAAGCAGAGTCCCCCAGGGATTGGTCCTGAGACAGCTGTTTTTTGGTGCTTACTTCTCTGAAGTGAAGGCCAATATCAAGAGCCTCTGGCTGACCAAATTTGCAGATTAGTTCAAATTCGGAGTAGTCACTCTATCCCCCCACCAACACTAATGTTCATCAGGAGAGGATGACACCGACAATGTCTCAGAGCCATGAATTAAAATTAATGCTGAGAAATGCATAATAATATTGTTCAGGAAGTCATCCACCCACCCCTGGTAACTGTCATATTGACAATACACCTTCAAGAGATGACGCAGCAGTCAAAGACTTGGGGACACATATAGACAGTAATCTAGCCTTTGACCATCGTGTGTCTACAGTAGTGAGGAAATTATTCTATGTTGTGTGTTGTGCAATTTATAAACAAAGGTATGGCATCTAGGACCAAGGAGGTCATTGCTCCACTATATTCAACATTCATCAGACCTATCATTGAGTACAATGCCCCTTTGGTATGTACCTAACTAGACACATTCAACAACTGGAAAGTCCACAGAGGTTCTTCACTAAAAGAATACAGGGCATAAGTAACATCAAAATCCTATTCCTATATTCTGTCTCCTACACGTTCTTGAGGGGATATCTATTCCTGGCATACAAGGCATTGTTGGACCCAACCCTGATGGAAATCCTGCATATCCACAAAAAAAAAATTGAAACAGAATTACCCATTCTAAAGGTTTAAACCTTTCTTGTGATATAAATAGGACCTGCTGGAAAGTCAGGTACATATCCCAGAGGCTACCTCCTCCCTGGAATAGGTTCCCCATCCATTTGCAGCAGAGTTCCTCCCTAACCCAAATCAAGTATAACTTAGACAGTTGGATGGGGAACAGGAAATGTATTATTAGTTGGGCACCTATGTCTCTAATGGACACAGGTAGCCTGTAAATGGTTCATCTCCCAGGCCCCAATTTGTAAATGTTTCATTTCCCAAGACCCTGCTTACATTTATCAAGGGTTCCAGAACTTAGCAGAGATTTGGGATACATAACTAGGCTTAAAAAGGCCATAATGGTTGTAAGCCTAGAACATACCTATGAACCCATGAACCTATTCATTCCTGTTAGGTAAGAACTATCCTAATCCATTAATTCCCTTTGAGGTGAGAACTATTCCAGCCCATTCATTTCCTGTGAGGTGGCTATCCCTTTCCATTCCTTCCCTGTGAGGTGAAAATTATCCAGTTCCATTCATTCCCCACATGCTGAGAGCTATCCCAACCCATTCATTCCATGTCAGATGCGAGCCCATCCATTCCCAGTGAGGTGAAAACTCTCCCAGCCCATACATTCCCCACACGATGAGAGCTATCTCAACCCATTCATTCCCTGTGACATGACAGCTCTCCCAGGACATGCATTTCCTGGGAGGTCAGAGTTATCCCAGCCTATTCATTCCTTGTGAAGTGAGAGCTATCCCATTCCATTCATTCCATGTGAGATGAGAGCTGTCCCATTCCACTTGTTCACTGTAAAGGGAGCACTATCCTAATCCCTTTTATTCCCCAGAGGCTGAAAACTGTCCCAGCCTATGCCATACCTCTCAACTGTACAGATTTTCACAGAATGTCCATGTTTTTGCCTCATATTTTGGTCCATTTATCATACAGTTGTAGTTTTCTGACAAATTAGTGGCAAATCATTAAAGACTGAAGTTAGAAAATAATGAATGACATTTGAGCTTCAAACTTCATACCTTTCGTAAAATGCATGCTAATGCAAAACCTGTTAGTCTAGCAACTTTCTAAGTTTGTAAGAGTAATATTTAAAAATTGTTCCTATTTTTTTGGCCTTTGTCTCACTTTTATTTATATCTTTGCCCAGATTTCCTGCTCTAAGAGGTTGAAAGGTATGGCCTATGCATTCTCTGTGAGGCGAGAGCTATCCCAGCCCATTCGTTCCCTGTGAGATAAAAGCCATCGCATTCTATTCCTCCCCCACACCACAACCTTCCTGAGTGAAGTGAGCACCTATATCACTCCAGGGTCCTAATAACCCCTTCCTCTGAGATGTGTATGCTTCGATATACATGCTACAGAGGGATACCATCACCAATGTCATAGTCCAAAGCCCACATTCCCACCTTTTCCCATTGAGATCTTCCAGCAGCCTAACTATTATTGAAACTCAGGTCTTCTGGTTCATAGAGCTTTATGCCACACAGTCAAGGAGTTGGAACTTACTGTAATTTAATTCTCTAAATGCAGAACAGCTATATAATTTAATGTTGTTCACAAAAAACTGCAGCAATTAATATAGTTATATCTTCTTCTGTTTAAAATATAAAAAATATACACAATTGCAGCTGTACACATATAGTAGAGTGGAAACCAGTGGGCAAATGCTATAAATATTGTTCTGTGGGGTAGTCATTGTCAATGAATGAGATTCTGCTGCTATAAATACCAGGAACTCTAAGCTGGCTGGCAAGGCTGAGTGTTACCATTTGTGTGCTATTCCTCATGCCCCACTCCTCTATAATAAAGAATGCATTCCCAGTGGCTGGTACAAACAAATACAAAGAGCTTTCTACTTTTTTCAATGTAAAATTTAAACATTTCAGATCTCAAGCTGAGATACTTAAAATTATATGCAACAAATGCAGATAAAGAACTTTTGAAATACATAATTTGCATATTTTCTCCCTACCCGATAAGCTAAAGATCCTAGAAAATAAACAGCTTGTTCATTTTTATTCCATCTTTCTTAAGAATTGTTTCATATTCATCAAGCACATTTGTAAATTTCATTACTGTTTTGACTATGCATCAGTAAGGCCGGGCTAGCTAACCACCACCATTTCTGTGAAATAGTATGTCCTCATTGCTCTGCTGAGCCATCTATCTTGAAGTTCCAGATTGTGGTGTCATGGTCTTGTTTATCTATTTCTGAAAGATAATAACCACATAAATGTTAGTGATACTCATTATGTAATTTAACTTTTCTGCTGTATGGCTGCTACCATCTTTCTAAAGTTCTTGAAGTCCATCTTTAGATAACGTTTAATAAAAGAAACACACTATTTTTTGATGCTGACTTCTGAACTACTTCTGCTCAGTCTATGTCCTTTGAATAATGATGTCTTCAGAATTGTACGTTACTCTAGATAATGCCTTACCAGCTGTTGCATTCATATTTTCTATAGGTGATATCTGTCTCTCTATGGATTATAATACTCTAGCAGCATTCCTTGTAATGTGCTCCTATTGATTTTTCAAAGTTAGTTTAAGCAAATTTTAAAAGGTCAAAGGTCATTTGATGAAAATTCTTTCATCGATCATGGAGTTTTCCTCTTTCTCTACTATTGTGCGACCATGGAGATGGTATATATATAAGTTTGGGAAGGGCACATTGCTCCTCAGATGTTTGTTATAGTAGTTTCAGCAAACATGTTTTGAATCCTTCACATTTCCTGAAACTATCTTCAGTGAGTTGACATGAAGCTCTCTGAAACTACTTCCTTACCTTAAATATCTGGTAATTATTCCAAGGTTCCTTTCCTTATGTTGTTGCTACTATAACTCCTTACATGTTTTTTTTTTGTCTTCCAGATGAATTTATTTTATTTATTTTTTTAAATTAAGCTGCTGCATTTTAACCAACGGATTCTTGATTCTCAAGTTCAATTTTTAGTTGGGTAACGTCTGTGCAGAATTTATACACCCTCACTGTTTCTGCTTGTGTGTTTGCAGAGTGCTTCATTTTCCTCCCACATCTCAAAGAAGTGCAATAGGTGAATTAGTGATCCTGCCAACTGACTGTAGTTGTGCAATGTGTGTGTGTGTGTGTGTGTGTGTGTGTGTGTGTGTGTGTGTGTGTGTGTGTGTGTGTGTGTGTGTGTGTGTGTGTGTGTGCGTAAGTGTTCCTGCATGAATGTGCATTCTGTGATTGAATGGTGTCCCATGCAGGATTATTTTAACTGTTTTGCTCCACTGAGTTCCAGTGGCAGCTGGTGACTTCAAATCAAAGGGGCTGCAGGAGACAGCTGAACCAGTGGGGCCAACCACAAGGGGTGTGGTCAACTAGAAAGGGGTGGTGCTATGCTAAAAACCGCAAAAACTGAAACTTTAATTAAATACCCTGCGCTGGGTGCCACTGCTAAACCGTCATTATGAGAGTCCAATCAAGACAAAATGAATTGTAGAAGAAAAAATATTTCAGTGCATTGGCTGCATGACAGTTTACTTTATATCTAGATGGAAACATAAAGTTTGTAAGGCATGAAAAAATAAATTACTTTTTAAATATATTACTGGAATGCCAGTCAAAATCTACTATCTACTTGTTTCATGGGGAAAACATGATCAAAGTAAAAATGAACAGCAAACAAGAAACAAGCTCAAGAAAAAAATGCTTAAAGAATTACTGCACAGGTTATGGACCACACATGATAGACTGGCATTCTGTACGGGTAAAGCCTGCAAAGATGATTGAAGTCTACAACAAATGTAATGAGCTTCTGAAAATACTGTAATCCTGTCCTTTATTATAAATACTGTCATATGCATTTCAATACTTAAGGCTTATACTCTATCTAGTTATGTAAATATTCTCTGCATGGCAACAACAAAAAGACCCTCAATGTTGGTAATTATTTAACAGTATGCTTATTAAAGCTTACATGCATCTCACAGTCTCAGACAAGCATACCTGATGGTCATTAAAGCATTGCTACTTAAACACAGAGCAACAGGCACTGCAATGACATGCATTTTCTGAATAAGAAGTATAAATCAACAGTATAAAAATATGGCAGAAAAAAAGAATATTCTGCAAAATCAAGGACAGATGAAAAGCCACTGTAGTACTTGTGTCTACCATGGATGGGGGGATACTCTGCACACTTACACTGCATAACTGCTCTTTGCCTTGCATGGACACATCCTGAGTCACTACATGGGGGAGTGGGGTGCAAAAAGTATGAGACAATTAAATGTCTCTGGCTGACGGTGATGGCCCTGATACATTTGTCATATCTCTCAGCCTCAGAGCAAGAAATCTGGACAAAGCCATAAACAGAAGTAGGACAAAGGCCCAAAAATAAGGACAATTTTTAAATATTGATCTTATAAACTTAGGAAGATAATAGAATAGCAGAAGTAAAAGTCATCTAAATAATTTCACATTAAAGAGATCTATAACTAATGAAGAGGTTGCTGCTAGCAAATAACTTTATTTGTAGATGAAACAATGAAATATAAAGTGCCTGTTGCCACTGAGGAATAAATTGCCTATGTTACAATAAAAAAAAAAAGCTAGTAATATTGCAATAGGGAATGGATGGCAAAATGATTAATCGTTACTAGGTATCTCCACCAAAGAGAACATTCTTAGGATTGTTGCATCCACCCCCTTTAGCAGTACAGTATCAGCAATACAGCTATACACTGTGGGAGTAGAACCCACAGCCTTTTGCATGAAAAGCAAGTACACTACCTGTTGTGCTATTAACAATACAAGCAGACTCAGCATAAGCAGCATTAAACTTTTCTTCAAGCTCTCAGCTCCTTGTAAAATCCACTCAACACTTAATTGTATCACTCAACTTTGAAACACAAGAAATCTGAAAAAAGCCAAAATTTATTGGGGGGGGACAAAAGCTGAAAAGCTAGGGACACATTTTAAACATTGCTTGTATAATCTTGGAAAGTTGTTAGAATAAAATGCTGTGTTACCACCATGCATTTCACTGCAAAGTCGAACCCTGGACCCTGTCCACTACAGTCAGAGAAACACACTACTATGCCAAATCAGCTGTTTCTTGAAAGACAGGTAGACTGAAACTTAAATGGCTATCATTTAGTGAATTCAGTTCTCACCATAGCTCACAACCTCTTAGCACAAAACACCTAGACAAAGCCAATAATGGGGGAATACAGCTCCCTAAACATATTCAGTGAATTCAATTCTCACCATACCTGTCAACCTCTTAGCACAAAACACCTAGACAAAGCCAATAATGGGGGAATACAGCTCCTTAAACATATTCAGTGAATTCAATTCTCACCATAGCTCTCAATCTCTTAGCACAAAACACCTAGACAAAGCCAATAATGGGGGAATACAGCTCCCTAAACATATTCAGTGAATTCAGTTCTCACCATAGCTCTCAACCTCTCAGCACAAAAAACCTGGACAAAGCCAATAATAGAGGAATACAACCCCAAAAAATAGTGACAAATTTCAAATATTAATCTTATAAATAGAACGTTGTTAGAATAAAAGGTTTTGTGTTACCATGTACTTTCTGAAGAATACGAAGTCTGAAATTCAAATGCCTGTCATTATTCAAAATCCATAAAACCACAAATATACATTGCTAGAATAAAAGGTTTTCTGTTACCATGTACTTTCTGAAGAATATGAAGTCTGAAATTCAAATGCCGGTCTTTATTCAAAATCCAAAAAAACAAAAATATGAGACAAAAATTTTGCAAGTGATGGTGGGTAGGAATTGAAGCTCTTGCTACCTGTTTGCAAGGTACAGGGTTTGAGTCTAGCCACCAGGTATATTTAACTGGGGCATTACACACACACTACAGGCCAGTAGTTTACAAATTTAAATTCTTCAAAGATATAATATGTTGATTCATTCCTTTGTCACTCCACTGTGAAACTCTTAGATGCCTACACTGGACAAGTATACATTAATGCAGTGGCAGGACATAATCTGAATACACAGTTTTTAAATTCCTCTCTACCTCTCAACCTACTTAGCACAAAAATTCTGAAAAAGCAATAAATAATGGGAGGGGGGGGACAAAGTCCCAAAATCAAGGGATAGATTTTAAATATTGCATTTATAAACTTAGAAAGATGTTAAAATAACAGATTTTGTATTAACATGCATTTTCTTAGGGTATGAAGTCTGAAACTCAAATTTCTGTCATTATTTAATGACTTCAGTCATCAATGAATGCCAAGAAAAAAATTTATGAGGGACAGACCAAAAATATGTGGCCAAAATCTGAGCATTATGCAAAAATATGGACAGTTGAGAGGTCTGCCTATATCTCAACTACTGTCCACTCATTTTGCATTCACTTACCCTTCACTCTTCGCATCTGAAATGTAACATGTTCCTCATTGTCTCAAAGGCACAACCCATGCCCTGCTTGCTCACTTCAATAGACTTAACATCATTAGTAAAGTATTCATCATCATCAGGCCCATCTTATGGAACAGGCCTCCTCCCATGCTTGGATCACTTAAAGGCTTGAGCAGGTTCATGTTAACCAGCTTAAAATTTACTTAAAACAGTTTGCTTTCTTCCAATACTTTATCTGTCCTGCTGTAAACCCACCACAATTGCCAAGTCGCACTGTGTCACTGGTGTGCCAATCATCATCACTAACATATCTATTTATGGACTAACTCACTTGACTTCCAGTGCTTTATCTGTTTGAAAACTACCTTTCTCTTGCACCGCATTTTTCTCCAATCTACATCATGGTAGTATCAGTTAAAACTATTGACATACTTACTGGAAAACCTGTAAAAACATTGGAATTTATTGTCTTAATTATCTGAAGTTCTAGCTAACCTTTACATTTCAATTATGTAAAAACATTTACTTGTAATGAATTTCTTCTTAGATGGCATGCATGATCCTTATATACTGTGCTCAGTCAGTTCGTGGTTCAAAAAAATAAACTCGTTCGTTCGTCCCGCAAGAGCAAAGCAAGTCCTTCACAGCAGAGATCCTGAAACTCATTTGTCCTGCAAGAGCAAGTCCTTCACAGCAGTAAAAGCTCTCATAAAAGCCCGTGAGAGTGAGTCCTTCCCCTCCCGTGAGAGCAGGCTGCTGCTACTGCCCAGCCTGCCTGCAGACATTCCTGTCCGATCCCCTTCCAGTCTATGCAGTTGTAACTGCATAGACCTCTGGGAATCTGTGCTGTTGAATGCTGTCTTCCTAATCCGGACTGCTGGTGAGACAGTCTGGATTCTGTGAGCATGCTCCAAACTGGTTCATCAGCAGTCTGGATATCGGGAAATGCCACAAGTGTGCATGTGCGATGGTCTGGGACTTGCGTTTTACTTTTTTGTTTTCTTTTTTACTTTTATTTTATTTCATTATTTTTTTTACTTTTATTTTATTTCATTTTTACAGCTGGGGGGCTGCAGTCCTGCAGTACAATAGCATGAGCCACCCCTGCTGAGTTCAAGGATGAGCTCCAAATCCCTGCCACCTTGAGGTGCATTAAATAGGTTAGCAGAGATTGAATAAATGAATGAATGAATGATTTCTATATTTCAGATACTCCCATATTTTTTCTAAGGGTATTGTTTTCCCTTTTTCACCTTTTTATGTCTTAACCCTGTTGCACAACTTTGTGTCATCACAAAAAAGCAACTGCTTTTCATCCTTTCCACTATGTTTCTAATAATGATGTTGAAAAAGAGAACCATACTTGCAGTACTTCTCTTGCAATACTCCTTTAATCTGAATGATTTATTATGTAATGTTGTGTCTTATTACCTAGCCATTGTCATACCAATGTTACCAGCCTGTTATCTAAGTCTACAAAATGTGTTCATTGATCTGTTGAGTGACATCATATCAAATACTTTCTAACATACAGCAGCAGGCTGCATTAAATAGTCCACTCTTAGTCTGATTCAAAAATAGCCCTACCACAATGCTGCACCATAAAGGGGCATTCAGGTAGAGCAGCCTCTGCTAATAAGCCTCATGCTCTCACCTGCGAAATACTTGCAGTAATGCATTTTATGTGACTTCATAAGTTAAATTGGGTGTACATGTTAATGAACTTGGCCAAAAATCGGTGTTCATCCAATCATTTTAGAGGTAAGCATCTGGGTATTTAACAGACAGGTAAAACTAGGAAGTGTATGCATCTTTGCATGTAGGTGTGTGGCTGCATGTATGAGTGTATGTAGAAGTATGAGTGGTGTTAGCTGAGAATGTGTAAGTGTGCACATGTGTATGTGTGTGTGTGTGTGTGTGTGTATATGTGTGTGTGGCTGTGTGTGTGTGTGTGTGTGTGTGTGTGTGTGTGTGTGTGTGTGTGTGTGTGTGTGTGTGTGTGTGTGTGTGTGTGTGGAGCAGAAGGAACACTAGACACCACAGATAATCTATATTGTGTGCCCTAAAGACACTTTGAAAAGATTCAAATGCTGCACCTTTAGCATTATTATAGAGCATGTTATACTTAAATCATTGGTCAGGAGGAACACTAGACAACACCAGAAATAATATTCTATTACAGGAGCAGAAGTATGTGTGTGTGTGAGTGTGCGTGTGTTTGTGTGTGTGTGTATTGTGAGTTATGTGTGTGTGTGTGTGTGTGTGTGTGTGTGTGTGTGTGTGTGTGTGTGTGTGTGTGTGTGTGTGTGTGTGTGTGTGTGTGTGTGTGTGTGTCTGTGTGTGTGTTTGTGTGCATGTGGGACAGTGAATAAGGTGAAATGCCTGTGTCAATATGATGCATGGGCTGTCAGTATTGACTACCATAGGACAGTGATAATTTACATATACAAGGGCAATTCAGAGACATACAAATTAGCTAATCACTAGGACTTTTCTTACTGCAGCAAGCGTGTCTCTAAACTATAATTTTCTGTACTTTGTAAATAGAGCTTTTTGCCCTCAGCCCTTACCACTAGGTGCAGGGTTCTTCCTGAATCCCAGGAACAGTGTTTTGTCATTTTTGATTTTTGGGTGGTGGGTTTTATGTACCTCTATGCAGCATTGCAACATTGTGTCAAAAATCTGGCTTAATGAGTTTCACATTCTTCAGTTTGATTAGTTCAATACTGATGTTGAACCACATTGTTTAGTAATCACGTCCTCTCAGACAGTTGTGCATTTCCATTTCTGAGGTTTCTTCACTCGTCATTTGAGAATACCAGGCCTCAAACTGTCCTCTCTTAGACAGATTCTAGTATTAATTGTCTGCGGCCTGTACTTTGCAGGACATCAGGAATGGTATTTCATATTGTCCACCCTGTTTACACTCCTGTAAAACAGAGAGTGGAAGAAAGCAAATGTCCATCATGTTTTACTCTCGCTAAATGTAGCTTTGCTGTTTAATGAGCTTAAAAATAATAATAATAAAGAAAATCATTCAACTAACAAAAGTAACTGTTTTATTTACCCATCGCTAAACAAGCCTTGAAAAAGCAACATTTAGCAAGGTGGAATAATAAAGAAAAATATGTAATTGAGAGGGTGTATGTGTGTGTGTGTGTGTGTGTGTGTGTGTGTGTGTGTGTGTGTGTGTGTGTGTGTGTGTGTGTGTGTGTGTGTGTGTGTGTGTGTGTGTGTGTGTGTGTGTGTGTGTGTGTGTGTGTGTGTGTGTGTGTGTGTGTGTGTGTGTTGACATTAAATACTTATATTTTCAATATAAAATGTTTCCTCCAACAACAATTTCATATGCTACAGCAACTCTGAAGTAGAGGGAATATTTTACATCAAAAATAAAAAAAAATGTATATACTAATAAAAAAGCAAATATGAAATTATTTAGCATATAGTCCATTGTCTCAGTTCAATAATTCCTAGAGGGTGAGTATTATTGGGGAAATAAAGCCTTTCCAGGAGTGTTGAAGCTTACACCACCCATGGTCAGGTAGTATTTCCCCAGTAACATCCATCTTGTCATGCATTATTACCTGCTCAGTGTAGCTGCATTCAAAGTGTTCCAGACATGACCTGTTGGAATATATCCATGTTCATTTCAATCCTAATGACACGTTTAAGCATTTTTTTATCTTTTTTGCTACCTGTGAGGAGGTGTTGTATATATAACATCATGTGGTTCATGTGGCAGATTCCTTTCTGTAGAAAAATCCACAGCCTTCTTTCCTTCTTAAGTACAAATTTGCTGTTTGCTATTGCTTCGATCCCTTCTCATACACTAAGGGCTTCATCAGTTTCCTTTGTGTCTCCCCAATCCTTCATATAAAGAGCTTATGCCTTTCCTTTTCCTTTTCCTTGTATAGCGACCAAAGATATAATGCTTATTATAGCCTGCCACTTTATTTATACATATGTCAGCTCAGACAGACAATGTTTATAGAATGGACGACAGTTATACTGCAATGAATGGCTTGTGTACATTGCATTTCAGTAATGCACAACATGCAACACAGAACGTAATATAACCATACTACTGTGATTGCAATTATACAGTCTAACATCTGAAAATATAAAACTGGTGCACATCCAAAGCATAAGACCTGAACAACTTCATCATGCTGTAACAGTGAAATTCTTCATATTTCCTACCATGCCTTACCTGCTAAAGGGAGATGTAAACATCTATGGGGACAGGGAACTTTCAGTAGCCAACCAAAGATGGTGTACTCTGACAACTAGTTTAAATGTGTGCCTCAAAAACTTTCTTGAAACCCTTGTTGATTGGGCATTTATGAACTTTTTCACTATGCTGGTATCAGTCTATTGCATATTGCAGCATACTGCAGGAACTGTTTCACTTCCTCTGGCACTAACACAACAAAAACAGGATGGAAGTAAGTGAAACAAAACTTCTACATTAGTGGGATAAACCAGGTGAGAAATTCTGAAGCCACTTCACTAAGAAGGGCCATAGTATACCTGTTAATTGACATTCCCTGGACCTGTGCCTTATGTTATGTATGACATTTGTACTCCCCAGTGACTGGATTCTGATGAAAATAAGTATCTAAACTTGAAAGTATGTCCTGGGGTCTAGTAACCATCTGGGATAAGTACAAGTATATTGTCATATATATGGGAAACATTCCTCAATACTTTTAGAGTGCAAGGTACACACTTAACCAACTACACATCTATTGTATCGCCATATCTCTCAGTATTGGCCTTCATACAACTCTCAGTCTTCTCTACATCATTGCCTTTGTCAGAACCCAATAAATGTGAGATGTTCTGATATCATGTGTTAACTGTAGTTCAAGAAATGTATTCACTAGAAAAACAAATTTAGACATGACCTCCTCCTCCAGCTGGAGGTGAGAGTTTCAGAACATTAAAAGTTCATAATTGCAAACATCTCCAAACTTCACACTTTTAGGGACTCAGGCCTTCTGCAAGTATTAAAACGAGGCTTATGAGCTCTTTTTCCTCTAGGAAATAGTGTAAATCCTTTAAGGTTTCTAGAACCATGTCTTTTGATCTCTTTGCATGAAAGGATCTTTACCTATACATAGAGCTCAGTGGCTCCATAATGGGGAGGATGCACCCCTCATAGATTTTACACCACTCATCTTGGCCAGCTTAACCAGCACTTCTAGGGACAAACTTGAAGTAGTTATATTAATAACAAACTCAAGCAACATTCAGCATACCATCTCTTAGGCATACTTAATGATGGGGTACTTCCAAGATGGCTGCACACTGACTAACACTTTAATTTCAGCTCTTCAAGTATGAAAACAGAAACTCAAGACAGCCAGTGAACTCATTTTTGGGGGTAAATTTAAGTAACTGGCTGGTAAGTGCACTGGCTGGATGCCAGCACAAAAGAAATTCAGAGAACCTGAAAGAAAATCAACCACAAAAGGTAAGGAAAAAACACTGACTGGGAAGAATTCTGCAGTCATTTAGCAAAAAGTACTGCAAGCTCCAGCTTTGGTGCAAGACATGACTTCCAGTAACCTAGAGGAAAAAAATATGCCAAATGTACTCAGGGCTGATTAAAATAAATGAAACACTGATGGAGTATATCAACTCAAAAAAGGCTGGATAAAATGGGAGAAGCTTTAAAAAGATATTCAGATGAAGTGAGAAACTGCAAAAATCAGAGGTTGAAATGAAGAAAAGGCTGGTTGAATATGACACTGCTCAAGAAGAGATGTTTAAAAAATAATAGAATTAGAGGACAGAGCACATAGGGAAACCTGAGATTTTCTGCAATACCAGAGAAGCTGGAAAGAACAGACTGTATTAATTTTATGAAAGCACAAATAAGCAAATGGACTAGTATTCCACAGAAGGAGTTGTTAATTAAAGGACACATTGTGTGTTTGCTCTAAATCTGGCTATGAGAAAGCAACCTAGACCTTTAATAGTAAAGATGCAATCCTATCAGCAGGAGTTGATTATGACAAAACTGTAGCAGAAGAACAAAGTTCTAAAAGTAGGAGACAGTAGAGTGCTTGTCACACCTCTCAACTTTCCAGATTTCTGCAGAATGTCCAGATTTTTGCTTCATATTTTGGTCTGTTCCTCATTAAATGTGTTAGTTTTGGTAAATCACTGAGGACTGATGTCATTAAATGATGACATACATTTGAGTTTCAGATTAATATCCTTCAGAAAAATGCATGCTAACACAAACTCTGTTAATTCTAGCAACTTTCTAAGTTCATAACAGCAATATTTAAAATATACCTCTATTTTTGTGCCTTTATTCATTCCCTCATTATTTTAGGCTTTGTCCAGATTTATTGCGTTAAGAGGTTGACATGTATGGTGCTTGTGGAAAATTATTACATTTATTCCACTAATCAGGGAATGTCAAGAAGCAGGCATGAGAGTCAAACTGCTGTATCTAGATATCTTCAGAATATTCTTTCACAGAGTGACAAAATCATTTTTTGATGCAGAACATGCTAAGGAGGAAATACAAAAGTTTGTCCAACAAAAAGTGAGCTGTGAAACAAAAGGGGTCTCTGCTTCTTGTTCTTGTAATAAAGACAATAAAGAACTGAAAGTATGTTGGAAAGAAAGTAGAGACTGTACTTTGGAGATGGAGATAAACAGGAATAAAACCAGCAACTCAGAAATTGACAAATAAATGTGGGATTATAAAGCATTAATTATATTTGTGAAACATGACAGAACAAGAAAACCTAGAAATATTGGACTTTTTTGACTTTGTCATATTTGTAGTGGACTCTAAAATATATGAAAACACACAACAGCTCACACAAAAGGTCAGCTCTCCATCATTTAATAAAATGACATTCTTATGTCACATTCCAATATATGCATACCAGTTTCAGCATCAAGCCTTTATCAGTGCTATAAACACAAACATCACAAACACCTTAAATAATACACCCTGTATTACCATTGGACATTATAAATGCTCATTAAGACCAGTTGAAAATAAAACACCCAATTTAATGATCCACAGTTTCTCCTTATAATCTAACAAAAAATGCCAACCCACTTTATTATTTCTATTATAACAAATTCTATCAATAATAATAAAAGAAAACCTTGCAGAAGTATGTTTTATAGTATGTTTATATAAAGCACTGGTAACCTTTGCACATCTGATATCACTTAAATGCTCTGGCATCCTGAGTTTTAAAGGATGGGATGTTTGTCCCATGTAAAATGCAGAACATGTACAAGTTGCTAAATATATTACCCAGTCACTAATACACTTACCATGCACTAAAATGTCAAAAACCTGTGACGTATTTTTAAATGTGAATTATTTATCTTTCCTAACATATCTACAAAAATTACAATGTTCACATGGATAACAGCCTCCCAATGGTTGACCATCCAACCTCATTTGATGTATACACTCTAAAGCATATGCTCTACTTCATGTCATTAATGTTTGGAGGAACACGTAAGAGAGGGGAAGAGGAAGGAAAGAGTTAATTGTAAGTAAAACAAACTTTTGTTCTTAACAGCAATATTTGTATAATGCATGGTATGTACATGCTATAAAGTAAAGTTTTCTCATTTATTTTCAAGTGTAATGGGGATACTAAAGTAAACAGATGCCCCTGTTTTTTCATTCTTTTCTCTTTCTTCTTGTTCAGTTTTAAGAAATGTAGGCACTGCAATGTAAAAAAAAGAAGAAATATCTGTTCAAAAGAGTATGACACGAAAAAAACATGTGCTTTTTCTCATTTTTGCATAGGAAAATGACTGGATTAAGGTTATTGGCTTTATCTAGTGACAAGTTTTAAGAGAAAACAAATAAATAAAAAGAACATTAAATATAATAAAGCTCTCCTCTAGGAAATAAATAAATAGATGCTTGTAGAAGCAAGTCTGTATCTAGTTCTCATGTCTCCATGGAGACAATCTGATAAAGAGCAATAAAAACAGAATACTTCTTTCTTTTAATGGCTCTCTTTCAATGGCAGAAGATAATATTTTCTGAAAACATTCAGGTGTTTTCTCATAATAGGAGATAAAGATAAGACAAAAGCAGACAGCACTTAATAGAAGCACAGGGTGTACCATACATCTTAGCATGGATAACCTTCCTTTTAGGTTAACCCAAGTCTGTAAGTATGGCTTTCAGTTTGGGACAATTGTTCCTATTAAGAAGGTAAAACTTCAATATTTGAATATGTACATAGTTTTGTGTGTTCATATTAAGTTAATACGTTTTTGAGGTGTGTTGGAGTGTATTTTTGAGGGCTTTCAATAAAAACAATTGTAAGATGTGACCTAAGATCAAATGGATATAACAAGAAACAACTGTATAAATGGTCAACCTGCCAAACATTAGTGTGTTCATGTAACACAAAAGCTGGAACTAGATACTTAACAAAAAAGCTGTTACAAATAAAAGGTGGGAATAATAACTTTTTAACATAACAAGCCTTTCAATATTATCTTTAAATGATAATGGTCTCACAGACATATATGAAAAAGAAACAATAGTGGACTATTAAATGTAGAGTGCAAATAGTTATGCTACAGGAGACACATTTGAAAAGAACTGGACATGTGAATTTGATAAAGAAAGGTTTTCAAAATGGTTATTCAGCAGAATACCTGGGACAAATGAAAAGAGGGGTACTTATATTAATTGCGAGAGGAGCTCCAATAGTGATAGAAGAGGATAAAAAAGATAATAATGGTAGATATGTAGTACTAAGGGGCTTCTGGCAAGGGAGGAGGATTATACTGGCATGTATTTATATTTTACCTAAAAGTGCTATAATGGAGTTTAAAAACATTCTGGGAAAAATAATCAGTTTTCAGCAGAGACTATTACTTATAGGTGGGGACTGAAATTTGATTTGCAGCAGGGAAGATGTGCCTGGGGGCCCAGAAGTGTAAATACAACAAACAAGGATAGATTTTTAAAGAAATTTATGAAAATATTTGGCATGGAAGATATGAATTTAGTAATAGGAGTTCAGAGTGAATTTACATATTATTTCCCAAGGTACAAAAACTGGGCTAGGCTAGACAGAACATACATTTCACAGGAACATGTCCATTTAATTAAAAATGTTGATATGTATCCAATAACTATTTCAGATCATGCACCAATAATAATTAAAATAAAAGCATGGGATAATGAAATAAAAATGAGACACTGGCACTTTCCCACATATCTGTTGAAAGGAGAGGAATTTAAGGAATGAGTAGTGGAAATTAAGGGAATGGATAGTAGAAATTATGTGGGAATTATTAGAGAAGGCAGAATTTTCTTCTGAAAATATCACTAGAGAGTAGGAAAAATTAAAGTGGAGTTTAAAAATAGGGTGGAAATAAAAGAAAGAGAGATATAGTTAAGAAGTAACAAGAATTATTTAGATAGACTGACAAATGTTAAAGTTTTGCAGAATAGGTGGAATCTCACAGAACAAGAAGAGGAGTAATTGCAGAATGATAAGCAAAAAATAAAGGATTACCGTGACAATATGCATGAGTTATAAATATTGCTATTAAGCAACTGTTTTTAAACATAATGTCAGAGCCCAAAAACTTTTAGCACAACAACTCAGGCAACAGAAAGTAGAAAGTGTTGTTGCCAAGCTTAGGGAGCCTATAACAAGGAAGATAACAAGAGATCCCGTAGATGTACTAGAAATATTTCTTAAATTTTATGAAAGTCTGTATGAAGTAGAGAAATATGGAGATCAAGAAAAGGTACAAATGGAAATGGTTATGGAAGAATTAAATATGCCAAGGTTAGAGGTAGATGAGGCTCAATTACTAATAGTTAGATTAGGAGAAGATTAGATAAAAATTGTAATGTATAGCCAATCAACAGAAATGCCCCCAGGAATATATGGTATTCTTGTGGAAGTTTGAAAGCTAGGAGGGGAAAAACTGATAAAGATCTAAAAGCTTTTGTTTAATAGTATTTTAAGGGAAGAAGAAGCACCATTGTCCTGGGCGAAGGTGGTGGCTGTAATACCTAAAGAGGATAAATATCTATCAGATCCATCTTCATACAGGCCAATTTCAATACTAAATCATCATTATAAAGTGTTTATGTCTATAATGGCTAAAAGAATGGCCAAGGTGATGCCAAAATTGATAGACATGGATAAATGTGGTTTTGTGGGGAGGCAAACACTCAACAACATTAAGAGAACATTGATGATATAGACGGAAGCTGAATGTAAGAAAAAAACACTGTTGTTGGTGAGTCTTGATGGAGAGAAAGAATTTGACAGAGTAAGCTGGGAGTTTAAGAGCATGGCAATGGAAGCATTTGCATTACCTGATAAATTATAAGGTTGATTAGGAGGATATATGAGGGATCGGAGGTGAAAATTAAAGTGGGTGGGTTCCTCTCTGATAATTTCAGTTTAAGCAAAGGGACCAGGCAGGGGTATTCTCTTTCCACTTTGTTATTTGCTTTATATTTAGAACAACTGGCAAAGAAAATAAGAGACTCAGAAATTCAAGGATATACTTGGTATGGTAGTCAAGAAAAGCTGGCTCTATTTTCAGATGATATTATTTTATACCTGATAAAACCAGAAAAGGGCATTTCAATGTTGTGGAACATTTTGAGGCAGTTTCTGATCTTTTAGGGATACAAAATTAATGAAGATAAAGCAAAGGCAATATCTGCAATTTATGTACTAACACATGAATTGTTTCAACAATATTCATATTTATGGGAACATGATAAAATGAAGTACTTAGGAGTATGGATTAAAATGATTCTGGTGTGGCATCTAAGAATTATGTGGGAAGAGACTAAATAAAAGATAATACAAAAACTGAGAAATTGTAAGCTCTGTTATATGGATAAGGATAGCAAGATACAAGCAGTTATAATGTTTTAGTCCCTTTAGTTTTAGACACAAGTCAGGCATATTTTTATCAACCAGAAAAGAAGTTGTGGATAGCAATTAATAAACAGCTGAAGAATTTTATCTGGAAGGGAAAGACAGCAAGAGTCAAGTGGGATAAGCCAATTCTTCCAATTAAACAAGGCAGTTTGAGATTACCCAATTTGAAAGGGTATTTCAGAGCTACACAGTTAAGCCTCCTATACATAGCACAAGCAGAAACCTATAATTCAAAGTGGAAAGGGATGATGATGAAACAGGGGAGCTCAAGAAACAAGGAGAGACTTGGATTTTGGATGCAAATCCTTAAGGAGAACAACAATAATCATGTAGAATATTAAATTCATAAAGCAGCAAAAAGTATTCTTAGAACCAACCCAACTCAGGAATACAGAAATGAGATTCTGCCAATGGAGAAGACTGCAATTAGGGATACAGACAATAGGCAAGAAGGGGCTGGAATTTATTGTAGAAAACTGGTAAAAGAACCAAAGTATTGGGAGCAAATAATTAGAGAGGGAAATGTAATAGACTGGGAAGAGGCCAATAATTTATTTTGACTGCGGGATAGAGATTGTCTTCCCTATCAAGAACTAACATCAGAGTATAGGCAAAGAGAAAGAAATAGGGGGATCCCAAGCTGAAGACCACCACTGGTAGAGTTTTTAGTATAATCTAGAACAGAAGCTGCTGTTAAAAAAGGAGGAATTAGTAGAACATATAAAATATTGCATAATAACTATAAGAATCAATCAGAGAAAGTGAGAAAGGATTGGGAACAGAGAATGGATAAGCTATTCACAAGGAAACAATGGGGGATATATGTATGTCTCCCAAATATGCAACAAAGTCTAGAAGATTTGTGGTCTTTACTTGGAAGTGTTTACATAGATATTTTATATCCCAAGTAGACACCAAATAATTTTTCTTCAAGTATTTATTAAATGTTGGAGGTGTGATGGGGAAGAAAAAGTTAAATGGGAACATATTTTCTGGGAGTGTAATGAATTGACAGTCTTTAAAGATTCCCTGCAGACTGCTCTGTCATAGATACTAGCTGAGCAAATTGGTGTGACTAAATAAATGATTTTTGAACTATGATACAGAATCAGAATTGCCTAGACACAGTAAGGCCTTACTTAGTCTAATTATGGTGGCTGTCAAAAAAGCAATTACTAGAAAATGGAAATCAAAGCCTAACCTTACTTTAACAGAAGTAGTGAATATAGTAACAGAGATAAAACAACTGGAATTGGGATCTTTAGAAAAGGGTAGGAACAAATTACATAGGAAAAAATGGGAATTGTGAGAACAATGCATGCAGAGGAGGAATAAATTTTAAAATAAGTCATGATTTGAATGAGCTATGTAATGTTTAACTGACAATGACTGGATAGATTATAAGTGATGTATAATGTTTGCAACTAAAATTATGTCGATATGGTTTTTCATTTATATAAATGCATGATTGCCTGTGTCATAAGTGATAATTTAATAAAGATGTTACTTGTCTAAAAAAAGGAATACAAAATTACTTTATGACACCCATTCATATACAGCACCTCAGGATACCTGCCTGTAACCTGGCCTATAATGCAGACCACCCTATGCAACTCTTGAATGCCTAATGCAGAAGGAATGCTTATGTACATATCAAGCCTTATCTCCTCCTGCTGAGAGATAAACAAGATTTGTATCTTTACCTTACTATGCTTCCCATAAAAAGTCCACAGTTAATCTGTGAATCTTGTGAACACATTTTCATGTCCACAGTGTAATCAAGTGGCACATAATATAGAAATGCTTAGGACATGGGAATGTCATTTTTGGGCATTACCCTCATAGACAACATACATGAATGTTTCCATGTATGAATGTCTAATAGCAGATATTCATAAGAGGTTCATTAGATCCACTGTCTCCCACAGCCTGGAGTCATTCCTTTCCTTAAGCAAAAACCTGAGCTGTTATACAACACACTTTCATTTCCTTTTTGAAGCTTTCCCATCTCACACTGTTGGACACAGAACTCAGGGAGCTGATATACACACACATTTAACAACAGAATGAATAGAAAAGCATTGTAACTCAGTATTGAAACATTAGAGCATCTATTCTCCACTTCTTCACTGTTTGGAAGAAGGAAACAGAGCCATCTGATGGCACCCCTTCCACTGACTTGTTTCCTTTCATTAAGCCTGAGGAAACTAAATAATCATTCAGCCTATTTTGACTGGCCGGGGAGAAGACTGAATGAATGTACCTAGCTTTCTGCAGATGTAAAACTGTCCAAACACCTGAGGTGACTTCCAATAATAGTAGGGCAGGTATTAGTATTACTTGACTCTAGTTCCTGACACACGGATGTAAAGAAGGGATGGTACTGTCTGTTCAGCAGTTATATAGTAGCTAAGATGTTACTAACTGTATGTTCCCAGTAGAATTTGAAACTTGGCAATCACCCAGCAACCTTTTCTGTCATGAAAGTAATTTAATAGGGCCCAACCAAGTTCCTTTCATGCCAGGAACAGCATACTAGAAGCTTATGCTGAGTTGTATAACTTGAGCACATCCCAACTCTCAAATCAATAGTTTACGTGCTGATTACTTGATGAAGATGACATCTGCTCTGACTCTTCTAATAAACTTTAGCATATGATACCATTTCTGTGGGATATCTATCTATCTAGCATTCACTGATAAATAGCTGCAATGTACACTTATCTGTACATGGTGGGAGTCCTTTAAATTGCACTTGCAAAGGGTATGTCTGGGTGCCAAGACTAAGCACTACCATTAGCAGGATGCATTAGCAGTTGTCTTGGAGGATCTAGGATATAAAACCCAAGAGCCAGTAAAAACAAACCCCCGGATTCTCAAAAGCTGGCACAGAGTGCAAGATCGGTGCAAGAGCTCAAGCAGGCAATATGTCTGCTGTGCGATCCAGGAACAGCCTCCAGGGGCATGCACGAGCACTCCTGCACTAGTCCTGCATGGACTAAGCTCCTGTATGCAAATCACCCCATTTGCAAGAGAAATCCATGCAAATGAGGTGAATTTGCAATCCAGGAAGCTTGAAACCAGCCGTGCAGTTAGTAACCGAGTACATTTCTGCAAAATCCAAAACGGAGCGTGACAGCTCCAAATAAAGGTTGCATATCACTCAGGAAGCATGCCAGTGGCCAAGTATAAGGCCATTGGCATTGCAAACAGCTTAAAAAAAAAAATCAACTTTTATTTTTTTTTAGCTGAACTCAGCTGTTTAAGCTTAGGGCAGCGGCAGGCAAATGGGATAGTGGGGAAAATAATAAAATAAACCTAAAATAAGCATTCTAACTAAAATCAGTATTCTGCCATGCAAGTCAATGGCAGGCAAAAGGCAACCTGGCCAGTGAGTAGTGGTTGCTAAGGGGGAGGAGGTTCACTGTGAGACATGTAAGTATGCATTAGCAGGCAATCCTATGCAAATGAGGGGAAGGATAGTGAATCCCAGTTTTCCCCAGCATGTGAGTCAGGTCCCATCAGTGTAAGAGTATGAATAGCTGGGTGCAAGACTAGGATATAGGTGACATATCATGGGGGGGGTGTCAGGCATACTGTAAGTGGATTGGAGTCCTGTGGCTCGGGATTGCTCCTAACTTAGCACAGCCTAGCTATGGGGTGTGTCTAAACCTGCTTAGCAGCCTTTACAATGCCTAAGCAGGTGTGCGTGCCATGCACTGGGTTTTAAAGGCAGAAAACAAAAGTTAAACCTGGAAATAGCAGTAGTGTGCACATTTGTGCACACTGTTTGTGCAGCGTGCCCCCAGGCTCAAACAGGAAGGTAATAGGAAGGTAAAACAGCAGTAGGAAGGTAACCACGGAGAACTAGTATTGCTGCCAGGTACACAGGCAGCAGACCAGCCCAGCCCAGAATACTGCTATAAACTATGCAAACACCTACCCCTCTGTTTTTTTCCACACTCTACACCACCAGTGTAAACAAGCGGGGAACTTTTAACACTCACAACAGCAAAATGTTAGGGGCTGCAATAGCTATCATACTTGTGGAAGAGGTTGAGGGTGGTGAGGATGTGAATGCTGCTGACCAACCCACAGTGAGGAGACAGAGAAGAGTGTACAGACCCAGGGTAACCTACCAAGGGCTACATGAACTAGAGATATGGAGCACTATAGGGTAGACAGGGACCTCCTACAGCAAATTGTTGAGCTGTGTCTGCCACGCCTGACACACAGAACTAACAGAGGGAAACCCATCCCAGTGGATACAAAAGTATGTGTACGCCTAAGAATATTAGCTACAGGTACCTTCCAAAGGCCAACTGGGGACACGATGGGGATTTCACAGGCGTCAGCATCCAGGGTACTCCACCAGTTCCTGGATGCCATGTCAGCACATCAGTGAGCACGTATATTTCCCCAACATCCATGAGGTGTTGGCCTGCAATATGCATCTCTTCCACCAAATAGCAGAATACCCTGAGGTAGTGGGTGCAATAGACTGCATGCACATATGCATCAAAGCACCATCCAATGAGCGAGGTAGGGTCTACATCAACCACAAGGGCTTCCCCTCCATCAACTGCCAGGTTGTGTGTGATGCCCTGGGCATAATAATGAACATGTCTGCTGGCTACCCTGGAAGCTATCATGATCTGGCATCTGACGCAGCTGTACCAGGGTTTTGTCAATGGGGACATCCAACACGGTCACCTAGTGGGGGGTGCTAGATGCGCACTGGAGCCGTGGCTGATGACACCCATCAGAAATGCACACACACCCAAATAAGAACTCCATAATGAGGCACACGCACAAACAAGAATCATAATAGGGTGTATGTTTGGGATGCTCAAGTCACGGTTCTGGTGCCTGGACACATCCGGTGGAGCCTTGCAGTACTCGCCAGCTACATGTAACAAAATTGTCCTTGTATGTGCCATGCTACACAATATGATCCTGTGGAAACAGCTGCAGCAGGAACAGCACGGGGCAGGGCCACACAGCCCCCCACCATTGCCAAGGCCTGCACAGGCACAGAGTGACTCAGAGTAGGTACAATCTGAGCCTGCCCCAGTAGGCAGAAGGAGGCGTGCTCAGTATGCCCTGGTCTTGGCAAAGAGGCAACACATAGCACATACACTGACATGGGAGGGACTCAGGGAACAACACTTCTCTCTGACTCTCACATACAGTAAAAGGGATACCAAACATTATGCTATCTGTGCCTAACCATGTGTAGGGAGTGTACTATGTGCATCTGACATAGGCAGCCCTGCAGCACCACCCTCAATACTGAGACACCCACAAGGTAAGTGACTCACACATGCCAGTCAGGGGAGGGTCACATACCCAGCAGCAGTCACAGCCAGCAGGACAGATGTAGACAAACACAAATAAATGCTGTGCTATGGCCTCTGAATGAGGTGCATGGGTAACCCCCCCCCCCCAGGCCTACACAGACAGACAACAGCAGGCCAGGCAGTGGGATGTCAGCTGTGAAGGATAGGAAGTCATAAATATTATGTAGGTAATTACAAGCTAAGATCTTTAGTACACTGGTATGCCTCTAGCCAGCACGATAGGTAAGACTACAGACTGAAATGGAGTACCCAACATACCAGTACAGTCCTAGCAAATGTGTACAAGTGTCAGGTGTTCCCCCCATCCTACTTAGACATATAGTAATAGTCAGGTGTGCCCTCCCAATCCTGTGTAGAAATGTAGAAATAGTCAGGTGTACCTCCACCCATCCTACATAGAAATATAGTAACAGTCAGGTGTACCCCCACAATCCTGTGTATAAATGTAGAAAGTCATATGCCCCTCATCCTACATAGAAATATAGTAACAGTCAGGTGTGCCCCCCCAAACCTGTGTAGAAATGTAGAAACAGCCAGGTGTGCCCCCACCCGCTATGCAGAAATGTAGTAACAGTCAATGCCAAATGATCAATAGATACCCTGCAGAGACAGCATGCTACCTGTCGGTGTACAACACAAAGGTCAGCACTGCAGTACAAACTGCCTGGACTTGATCCACACATGCAATACAGAAGGCCATACTGGGCATGTTCACACACTTGGAGAAATGAAGGCAATGTCAGTCAACAACATACTGAAAAGTCATACTGGGCATGCTGACACACTTAA